>NW_015150737.1:496228-506776 GCF_000732505.1 Cyprinodon variegatus
TAAAGCAAGACCGACTCTCGCGATGCACGAGACTTCTGAGCCTGTGGGTGCGGGCCGAGGGCTCCTGCAATTGCAAGTACAGACCACCAGGGCGGCCGAAAAAAAACCTTTGTTCGACCTGAAATGACTCATTTAATCATCCAAAACGTTATAGAACACATTATTTAACTGAAAAATGTAGCATAGTATGCCTTTAAACACGTGTGAGAGCGTGCAGGAGTCCATTCCTCCTCGTGCACGCTCTGTTTAAAAGTCGCTGTTTGCATCACTAATACAAGCTTACTTTCCAAAAGAAGATTTGCAATTGCTCCACTATGTCCGACTCACCAGGGGTAAGTGAAAATGGGGACGAGCTCGTAGGGCGGCCTTACATAAACATCTCACCAGAATGATTGACAGTTAGGAGGACCACTTATTCAGATGATCCACACAGAAAAATAAAATCCTCCACTACAGCTTATAACCATAATAAATGAATGAAAGAAAAATAAATACGTTGACAGGATAAAAGAAAACAATTACCTAATATAGCATTTATTAATGCTTTTTAATCCTCTTTTAATCCTCTTAGAAATAATCTTAATGCCAATCTCCTCCATCTTCACCATGGACAGGCTGCAGCCATGTCCAGAGTTCCTCGTTTTCTCGCCACTTTGGTTCAGATTTGCATTTACCCCATTCTCTAGCCTTTTCTCTGCCTCAAGCATCTTTTCCGAAGCATTTTAATGCCACGATTATCAAATTTAATGAATTTTAATGCCAATTAAGACCTTAATTTAACAAATAACCCTGTAATAATTTAAAATATATATTTAATTATCTAATAATGTATGAAATAAATGGTGTAACTATATACTTTTAACCATTTATTGGGACATTTACTTATTTTATGACCCATTTGGGATTAAAATCCTGTCAGATTTCTATTAATCTAATCTGAGATCCTTTCTGACAGAAAATATTTGTTAAAGAAAAGGGGGCTGCAGCTGATCCCTGAGGTACGCCACATCTAATAGCCACAATGATGCTGCCGTCACCTGGTTTGATGACTAAGGCCTGATCCTGTAGCTCATTTATAACTAGTTTGTTTAAAACCCCTGAAAAAATAAAACTCCAGTCTGCATTTTAATAACTTCAAACTACCGGATGAGTTCGGAATAATTTACCTTAATGAGATGTTTGTTGACCCACTTTGTGAAGGTTTTCTTCTGCACCCGGTCGCGTTCATCTGAGGAGGAAGACAGGAGGAGGGTAGACGTTAATTACAGGATCAGAATAAGGAAGAGTTTGGTTTTGCAAATAAAACAAACACGACCTCTATCAAAAAAAAAAAAAAAACTAACAACATCTGGAACGAGGAAAACATGGAAAATAACCACATTTATTGCACATGCCAAGTTTTGCTCAACATAATTTGAGAAAAAGGTGTTAGGTCCCCAATTAATGTTTGCCTTCCAGCAGATTGTTACATCTCCATGGTAACTAACTTTATCCATCATCCAGACTAAAGACGACGTTTGTTTCTCATCTCCACGTGAGATCAGAGAGCAAGAATTTACTGCAGAAGCATAAATGTTGTTTTATTCCTGAAACGTCAACAAAGGTTTGCATCGAAAGCTAAACACCATCGACAAAAAACAAGCAGAATTTAGAAAAGAGAATATAAGGGACAAAAAAATAAAAGATGAATCAATTTCCAAACTTTAGTTTATTTGCCCCTTAAGCCATAACTCCTAATCTATGCCATCAGATTAAATGTTGAGTTTAAACCAGAACTGATGCCTTTAAATGCCTCCTTCTTTTTAGAAATTACCAGCTTCTATTAAACTCTCGTTGAGTTCGATTGAAACTTTATTAACAAATCAAACCAAACATAAACAATAGAGAGCAAACAGAGGGAGCAGCCATGCATGCGCTCTAAATGACCCGAAGGCATGGCTGCTGAACACACTGATGAATCACGGAACATATGAACAGATCAGCCGCTGCTGATTCAACAGGAAAATGTGAATATCGGCCCCAAAAATATCGTCTGGCTGATAAATCGGTTTATTCACTCATGAAACCTGTCTAAGGAGGGACGTCCCGACACAAGTTATTAATTTTTATAATAATTTTTTACTCATTTTGTTGTGTTGGATGTGAGGAAAATGTTTAATCAAATAATGAAACTCAAACACAGCAGTTAACAACAACAAGGTATGAAAATAACTGGTTTCTATTGTCTGCCAACATGCTAGTTGCTGTCAATATTACTGAGCTATTACATGTTGGCTGCTTTGTCCATGCGCTCAACTTAAAACTAAAACTAAACTAAAAACTAACTAAACTAAAACACCTGGAGTCACACGGCTTCAAAAATCAGCATTGAATCGAATCAAATTGCATCGGATCGGATCGAATCGCAACAGCAATAATCAAAATCGAATTGAATCGTGCGGTTCCTAACAATAATTTATACTTTACACTTTTTAGGCAAAAAAACAACAACAAAAAAACTATCTAAAGATCCTTTATCTCTGTGCTATGCTACTTTTTATTAGCATCGTTTTACAGCAAACATTTGTTTTGTTTAGGATCCAGCTGTTGATGACTGAGACTCCGGTGTGTTTTCACGTTGTAGCTACCAGATCTGCTCGGGTCCTGCTTCATCACGCTATACGATAGGCTGAATGTCGCCACACGATGTAAAACACTGTGGTTGCCCAGACAACGATAATAACATCAAGCAGCGTCAGTGTGCCCAGTCGTAAGCATATGTAGCGCTATCGTGTCTAACAATCGATTAAGTTTTACCTGATCGATAACAAACCTGAAAGTAACTGTTGGACCATGATATGAGGGAGGAGAGCTGGGTAGCGCTGTGGCTAGCTGTGCTCAGTAGCTAACAGGTTAGCCTCTTTTAGCTCAGTTAGCCATATTAAGCTGCACTACTTTTAACTTTGTGTTAACGACACTGTTCTTTTCCTAATAACTGTTGTTTTATTTGTCTAAAATCTCTACCAAAGTAATTTATAAAGATTTTCCATTTGTCCTCCTCTGCCCTCAGATCGTAATAAAAAGAATAAAAATGAACTGAGACTTTTTTTGTCACTTTGGTAAATTGCAGAGCTCAGTCTGTCTTAGAAGGCAGTGATTTACATCAAGACTGATGATTGTTTTAAACTTTCAGCAACTTTAGGTTGAATGAAAGGAATGAAATGTAAAATAATAGCAAATATAGTAGGTAATAATATGTTGTGAGTCCAAAACAGATTTGATTCTTAAAGGGGAACGCTGTTTTTTGTGTGTGTTTTTTTACATTGGGTCCTTGATTCTACGTTTTCCATCATGTTCTACTCACCCATATGAGTTTTGTGTCATTTGGAGCCGTTCTGAAGATATTCCGTTAGGTTATATCCAAGTAACGTCTTCCTATGGGCAACGACTTGAAGGCACAAACTAAACTGTTCATCATTTATTCTTTAAGGTACGCCAGCATTCAGAACATGTAAGGCAAGGCAAGGCAGGGCAAATTTACTTGTATAGCACAATTTAGTACAAAGACGATGCAAAGTGCTTTACATGATTAAAATATAGGAAGATAAAACAGCCGGCTACGCTCTACCCCTTCTATTCATTCTAGCTAATCTGAATCGTTTGATTCCATTTGGAGAGCGAGATCATCTGTGGTAGCAGTACTAGACATCTTCCAGGCATGTGAGGAAAACTAGCAGCAGTTCAGAGGACAGGAGGAATGAATGGTAGCCGGCGCACTCGGATGACGTCATACACGCCCGCTTTGTTTTAAAAAGATATAAATAATATAACTGTGGATGTCCGGGGGACAGCGATTGGCCTACATGTAATGAATGCTGGCGTACCATAAAGAATAAATTATGAACAGTTTAGTTTGTGCCTTTAACTCGTTGCCCATAGTAAGACGTTACTTGGATATAACCTAACGGAATATCTTCAGAACGGATCCAAATGACACAAAACTCATATGGGTGAGTAGAACATGATGGAATAACGGAAAATCAAGGGCCTGATGTAAAAAAAACAAACAAAAAAAACAGTGTTCCCCTTTAAGAAACGGGTGCAATACAGTTTGTCCAAGTGGATTTGCTATATTATGACGTCATAAGAAGGGGCGGAGCCCCGAGCAGATCTGGTACCTACAACGGCACTAATGGCTCGTTATTTCAACAGTAGTCTGACAGGAAAGGGGTTATGAGGTTATGTGTCATCATGTGCACTAACCGCTGCGCCACCAACAGGACCTTTGATCTTGACGTGTTTTATCCGACTTACATCAGCCTCAGACCGCTAAAACAACAGTATGGTTATGTTTTTTACCCTTGGTCATAAAGTTTATGTCCAGAGATTAACCCCGTCTCCGGGCCTCCAGCTGATCTTTAAATGGAGGCCGTGAGAGCGTGAGGCAGCAGAGCCAGGAATAGAGGCTGATGCTGAGCCACAGTTTTTCCTCCAGAGAGATAAAGGAAAAAAAATCTGCAGCTCACATCCAACCTGATCTGCCCCACTTCCTCTCCTTCAAGTATCATTTAAACAGAAACAATAACAATGAGATGAAATATTCAGTCTGACAGGTGAGATTTTTCCCTCCAGGCATTTGAGCAGCTTTCCTCCCGACCAATCAGAACGCAGCGTGCTGTCTGTTGTGTACCTGTTGCCACGGTGAAGACAGTACTGCTTCCTTCCTTGAAACATGTCTCAGTCTTTCACGCCCACAGGTCAAACTCATTATGAATATCTGCACAACGCTTCATCTACCTGAGAGACGAAACCGTTTCAGAATCAAAAATGGACCCAAGCTGCAGGAACACACAGCGACCCAGAGCTTCAGAGTTTACTCAGAGTTTACTCAGAGGGAACCCCCCCCCCGGCTGCCGCCCCACAGCCAAGGAAGAACAAATATTTCAACACGCTCTTGCAAAATGCATTCAGCTATGCAACACGCCTCAATTCCTAAACCCGTCGGTCTAGCCGGGTCGGTTCAGCCGAATGAAACAGTTAACATTCAAACACGAATAAGTTGACTATCCTGCTCTGATCAGGGCCAGAAACCTTCAGATTAGGGTTATATTCATCTAGTCAGGGTCAGAAATCATTCAACCATTCAATCTGAATATCTGATAAAAGTCTGAATTATCTGATCTGCATCAGAAACCACCTATTTTAGAGTCAGAAATCGCCTGATCATGATCAGAAACCACCTGATTAGCATCAATTATCTGATCTACATCAAAAAAACACCTGATTTAGAGACAGAAATCGCCTGATCAGGATCAGAAAACATCTGATTATGATCAGAAACCATAAGATTAGAGTCAGAAATCGCCTGATCAGGATTAGAAACAATTGAATTTTGATCAGAAAACATCTGGTTAGTCTCAATTATCTGATCCGCATAAAAAAAACACCTGATTAGAGTCAGAAATCACCTGATCAGGATTAAGAACCATCTAATTATGATCAGAAAACATCTGATTAGTCTAAATTATCTGATCCGCATCAAAAAAACACCTGATTAGAGTCAGAAATCGCCTGATCAGGATTAAGAACCATCTAATTATGATCAGAAACCATCTGATAAGAGTCCAAATCATCTGATCCACATCAAAAACATTCTGATTTGAGACAAAAATCAACCAATTGAAGTTAGAAATCATCTGATCAGGGTTAGAAACTATGCAGTTGGGTTATAATAATCCAATCAGGTTAATAAATCCTTGGATTGACTTCAGATCAGCTGTTTTATGGCTACAGATGAGGGGGAGACGGGTGACAGCCTCTCATTCATCCACACAGCCCAGCTTTGTTAACATGAACACACCCCCCTCCACGCCGTGGAACCGCAGCACGTCCGGCCGCAGCCAAACAGCCGGCATGCTGCGGGACGCACTGACCTGCGCAGCACATGAGGCCGTACAGGTGAGCGTTCAGGTGGCTCTCGTTCCTGTAGTCGGGCCACATCGTCCACGGCTCTCCCTCCTCGGATCAGACGTTCCTCTGCAGCATAATCCACAGCGGGAGTCAGATAAATATAGCAGCAAGACGTCAGGGGGAAACTGAAAGCCTTCTGCTGGCGGCGGGTCGGACCGGTTCCTTTCAGGCGGTTCTTCAGCCGTCCTGGATCCCTCCTGCAGCTGCCATGCCGGCCTGTCCGGCCTCCAGCCTCGGCCTTCTGGATTTCTGTCCCCTCAGTGTTTCCACAGCAGTTGCTGTTCCACGTGTGAATGTCAAAGTGAGCAGAGGCTCCTCCTCCCTTCAGCCCTCCCTCCCTGGTTCCTCCCCCCCCAGCAGCTTTACTTCCTCACCCCTCTGACACTGGTTCTGTTTATCTCTCCCCTTCTTTCTAGCTGACGGATCCAGAGAGACAAGCTTTTTGTTTCAACACTTGTTGTGCAGCCGCTCTCCAGTTTCTCCCTCAAATCCACGTTTTCATGTTGTGTTTAGATCTAAACACATGATGTAATCCTCCTCAGAGCTCAGCGGCAGTCAAACCAAAACACGCACGTCTTCTTCACCCTGCAACAACAAAACAAACTCCTCCTAAGGGAGCTGACACAATCCAGACTTCGATAACTCAGTTTCCTGCATTTCATCCACTTTCCATCTGCTCCTTTTCACTTTTCCTTTCCTCATGGAACAAAGGAGCGCTGTCCTTGGGTTTTCTTCACAGTTTATCTCTGTGGCTTTCTGGAGGAAAAACCCCGGTAATCTGAGATGGACTTTATCCTCATCAGGAGGAGCTGTTTGGACCAGAGAGGAGTTGATTTAATCAAAGCTGCAGCAGGCAGAGCAGGGCAGAGACGTCCAGCTGGTCTGAGACATGATGGGGAGGTAAAGGCTTAGGGTTTGTTCGGAAACTAAACTCCTTCCTAGAACGTTCCTCATTCGGTTCTGCTGATTTGGAACTAGATTTTCTAAAACTGTGGTGCTGAGTGAACCTTTAAACAGTTCAGCTCATGATTCAGCCAAGCAGAAATCACTGAGATAAAGAAGAAAGCCTCCCTGCGCTCCGGTCCAGGTACAGGACCACCTGACCCACAGGCACACAAAGCCCCTCCTCCAGCTTCATGCCTCCTCCATCCTCCCCTTCCGCCAGATTCCCGCTCTCCGTCCTGAAGTGAATCTCGTTCCGTCTCCCAGACTAAAAATACCAGACGGAGCTTAAACGCCTTTAATACCTCGGGACGCTCATCCCTCTCTCCCCACTTTCACCTCTAATCTCTCTCCGTCTCCCTCCAGCTTCATCTTCCGGTGCTCTGCTGTTTCTCTGCCTGGGATTAGATTATGTATCTGAGTGGGAGGGATGTTTCCGGATGTTGGTCAGGGCAACCAGGAAGAACTGCTGGAAAACAGGAGATAGAAAGTGAAACAAGAAGATTTCACTTTCCATTTCCTGTTTTCTTCTCCAGATTTCCTGGTTTTTTAGATGATTTGATCCCTGATCCTTCCCTCTTTCTTGCATCCTCTTATAGAATCAACACTGAACAGAAAAACATTCTCCTTGATGGGACGTTGACCGTCTGGAGGTTTAAACAAAGCTCCTATAAAGGAGCCTCCTGTCATGACGATAAATAGAAACATCCGTCTCCTTCATGGACAATTCCATCCGTCACCATTGCAGAAAATTATTTACTAAGCGATGAAGAAAATGAAGACAGCCTGAAAGGTTTTCCAACAGCAGATGGTTGATTGTTTCAACTCAGCCGATGATTCGACGCCCCTTCTGACCTAACGGGCACAGAGGAAAACATGGACCCTGAGTGCTGAGAGGCTCTCATTCTTTAGCATCAACTCCATGCAACACTTTATAGTATAAAGAGACCCATAGATCGGCTACCGATATTTTAGGACCTACATCAGTTTATTACGCAGAACTCTGCCGATTCATCTCAGTGGTTCCCAAACTTTTCTTAAGGGCCCCTCTTTAGTTCACAGGGAAGTTTTTTCACCACACACTGTCCTTTCAATGGTTGAACACTGCGCTAAAATAAAATACTAAAATGGCATTTAAATCACAAATATACCAAATCCTAATTTTAACCTCTTAAAACCCACTGGGTCATCGGCGACCCGGTGGATAAATGATGTAAATACCTCATTAGCGCTGCATTCCACCCCCTTCAGTTTCGGTTTTAGCTCAAGCCGCTCTCTTGGAGAGTGTTCTACTTGAGAGCGGGGGGTCGGGGGTGGGGGTTTGGGGCAGAATCATATGTGTAATTAAATATAACTAGGTTGCCAACACCAGAATGATTTGAGCGGAGCCATCGGTTGTATCGCACCCCTTTTCTAGGGAGATGGACTAAACTGTAAACCAGGTAAGTGACTCACTGAGATCATCATCACCTTCTGTCAGATGACCGTGGTCACTTACCTGTGTTTCTCCCACAGAGTAATATAAATGAGTCTGTTGGTGAATGGACAATGTAAATAGGCTCTGCCTTGCCTTGTTGGAAAATCATGGCTATGAACTGTTCTCAGGAACCCGTATGATATCTGGTTGTTCAATAGGTTTGCCTAAATAAAAGATTTAGATATGACTGGAGCCATTGCACGCAGCTCCAAGCTGACACCAAAAGTTCAAAACCCCACAGGTCTGGAACTGTCATAGCTAGAGGTAAAAAAAAAAAAAAAACTTTGACTCTTGTTTGAACTGATGCAGGTTGGTCTGTGTTCTAGTCACCCAATTTATATATTAGGAAACTAGAGGGTGTGCTTTCAAATAATGTTATTTGCTTTTCCATTTGGGTATGCAAAATAGGCGAGGATTACCCAAAATGAGGTGGATGTTAAGAGGTTAATGGCTTAACTTTATGTGTAACATAATTTAACAAAGATATAAATATATACCTTTTTTAGTTGAAATACCTCTAAAAATAGATTTTAAATCAATACCCTGTAATTACACCTAGCCCCAATTAACAATTAACCAATTAACAATTAGCAGTTAACCTAACAGTCATGTTTTTGGACTAAGAAACTGTAACGGGATTGGCTGGGTGTTGGACGCCACAATCCATTGCTAATGTCTGTGACCTTAAGTAACCCTTCCCTGTTTACATTGAATTCAGACGCTGAATTTAACACAGTGAAATTGAGGCAGTTGAATCTCAGTTGCTGAAAATATTGAGTTTGAATTTTGAAAGGCAGAATTTTTTATACGCTGCTTTTTTTAACACTGGAAAAAAAAACAGGTATTGAAAATTTATTAACTATGAAATAGTAATGTGAATTTTTACCTTGAAGTGAAAATAACAAATAAAATTTCAACTATATAGATAAAGTGACATTGATTTTTTTTTTTTATTTTAGGTTGAAAATGTTTTCTGAATATATTTTAACACAGAAAGAGTAAGTACAAACATACAAAATTTATATTTCAGTGACATTTTTAATTTAAATCCCAGTGGCACAGATTTAGTTCCATAGAATGGCTACTGTATATCAGGCTTAAATTGGCTAAACGTAAAAGAATCATCTAGAACCTGAAGAAATGATGCTGGGCTGTTAATTGGCACATTGAGACTCAAAGGACGACTCTGTAATTTCAAAGAAAGTGTGAACCCTTCACCAGACCTCGACGCCACAGCGTGTAACCGTCCACACCCTAACACGCTTGGTCGACCCGTATCTCTGGTTTCATTTCCTGCGATGGGTAAAATAAGACCAGAAGCTCCTCAGAATAAAACCACGGCGGCTGTTTCACAGCTCATCCACAACGCAGAGACCAAAAACCCCAACGATCAAATCTGCAACCGGCAGCAAATCGGCCTCTAAAACCAGCCTGGTAGAAGCAGATTATTAATCCTGTTCCTGTTTTTTTGAAAACACAGGGAAAAAAAACCAAGTAAAGAAAGAAGCTTTTATATTGATGAGTCTTATTTACGATAATATGCACCATTACATGTAAATTAATAGTAAAATCCTCCTGTAATGTTTCTATTTATCAGGTTATATTGATGACTCCAAGGTGGTTTTCACAATCATCGTGACGTGAACCCCGAAGTTTACTGGGGACCACAATGCAACATGAAATACCTAAAATTTAATGACATAAAAAAATAAAATAAATGTCGATTCAAATGTCAAATACACCTTGGAATTGTAAAATGCAACATTAAATAATTAAAAAGTAAGTCTGATTAATTAAATCCTACAAAAATTAATTTATTTTAAATGAAATCAAATTTATTCACTTTAGGTTTGTAAGTAAACAGAGTGAAGTAATTATCTGGGTTTTTTGTGGCCTCGTGTCTGTTGCATTATTATTTTTGGAAATGTGTAGGAAACCCTTCAATTATAATTAACCTTAAGAGAAAAAAAACCAACATTATTTTAATAAAATAAATAGACATGAGTTAGCCCACCTTAAATATAACACAAGCAGTTAAAGCTACAAAACCTTAACTTCTAAACTCCGTCTGTCGCCTTAAATATTTGCAGATCATGTCTGATAATTTTTTACTGCTTTGATGATTAACCCTTTATAGGCAAAGTTACCATTTTTGATCACATACATCCCCCTTACAAATG
>NW_015150737.1:507712-522048 GCF_000732505.1 Cyprinodon variegatus
AAAAAAAAAAAAAAAGAAATTCTTTTATTCTCAGAGTGTTTTTTTCATGAATTTCTTATAGAAACACTTTTGTTATTTTTCTTAATATATTCAGGCAAGTTGGTGTTTCTTGTTATTACATTGGCATTCATTTTTGCCTTTAAAATGTCCATATTTTTTAATGTTACAAAGGTAATAAGTTCTTGTCCTGTTTTTTATTTACAAAGTATTTCACTGAGTGCGATATAAAGAGTTAAAGTTATTTCTTATTCAGCGTTGTTAGAATCACTGACATCCATATCTATCTACTTCTGTGGCCTGGTTTCCTCCTAATGGCCCAGCAGCTCCCGCTGCCCTCATTCCTGATCAGAACCATCGATCTGCTCTTCTGGTTGACCCAGATTCAAGTTTCTTCTAACTCAGTTTCTCCAGCAGTTATTCCCATTGGTTTAACAGGCTGCTAAAGGTCTGTTTGACAACAGCATCCAAGCAGTAAATATGGGTCGCCATAGTTACATAATGAGAGGTTTGAAGAAGTTTTAGCTCAGGATCTATGTCACAAAGTTCAATTTGTCTGCAGAACACTGCAGTTGGGTCAATTTTCCATGAACTGAGCCGATTATGGGTAATCAGAGTTTTAAACAGACCTGCTCCTGCTGACACACATAGATTATTAAACACAGAGCGACCCAGATGACGTGATATGGAACCGTTTCACATGCAGAAGCAAAGCAAAGATCCTGCAGCTCCATCCCATAAAAGGTAGAAAGCAGAAAATAAAAAAAAAGAAAAGATCCAAACAGTTCAACCCACTTTTTGATCACACGGAACTAAAAAGGGAAGCTGAGGTGACGGGCGGCAGCGTGGGTAGCACCTACCAGGCCGTAATAACCTAGAAATGATTTAAAGACTGACAGATGAAGCAGAGATGGGTGGAGCCTGAACAGGAAGCACATGGAGCTAACGGCTAAAAAAAAAAAAAAGCCTTGAATCAAAGAGTTTAGACTTTACCCAGCTCGGTTCTGCCTGTCCGACGGCGACAGTAAAACCAGAACCCTGCGGCGGTGACGACGTGAACCGTGACCACCAGGATGGGCGTTATGACCGCGCGGTCCCACAGATAATCCATCTGATCAGCTGCTGTTTCCCATCAGAGAAAGCTGGAGCTGAAAAGTTGGTGCTGATCCCTTCAGCATCTCTGAACACCGTCCCTCTTCAATCCCACGCCCCTCTCTCTCTCTCTCTCCTGGGTGTCTATGTGGCTCACCCTCCGACCGCCCGAATGGGAATTCCGATCCGGTGAAGCAAGTGGCCTCCTGAAGCCGTTACTCACCGTCACAGAGAGGAAAGTAACGGAAAGCTGAGCCTAATGTCAGAGTGTGTGGTTGCTACGTACTCTAAATGAAACCATACACACTCCTTCCTGTGTGTGCTTGCTAATTTTGTGAGGATGCTGCAGGCTGGTGTTGCTGCATCCTGCAGCAGGGTTGGGGGGAGGGGGGGGAATGTTTACCTGTGTTGCTATGAGGTAGTGAAGCATCCTGCCTGTATCGTCTATTAACAGCTATCTTTGACGACCGTGCAGACTGAGTTTAGAAGCTCCTTGGTGCACGAGGAGCGGTGATTCAGCATGACTGAGGCTGGACGGCTGGGAGGAGGTCGCACAGCTGCTCTCACCTCGCAGGGAATGGTGTGTGTGTTTGTGTGCGTCTGCCGGGGGGTGGTGGGGGGGTTTATCGAGTCAGCTCTGAAGTTTTCGTCCTAGCAACCGGCAGACAAAACAAAAACAGCCAAGATAAATCTGGAAACTATCAGCCGCTGCTTCATGTCAAACACGACTGCAGATTAACTCTCCACCTTTAACATCGAGTCTTTTTGGCCAAAGCGTCATTTGCTTTGTTCTTTTTTTTTTAAGAAATATTTTCATCATGATGTACAAACTTTAATAAGACTTGGAGCCAGATATGAGTTTCCTTCCTGTTCTGCATTTTCTAAACGCCAAAGTTAGATATCATGAGGTCATGGGGATGGTTAACTGGTACTTTCCGTCACTGCGGCTCGGTCGCTTCACTCCAACAGAAATACATTACCCAGAATGCATTTTTGCAAACCGTAATAGTCAACTCAACGTGGCGACCACTGATCTCTTTTTATTTACTGGATTGCTGATTGCCCGTTGGTAGTCCAGGGTGGAGTGAAGCCACCGGCCGCCATATTGGTACTCCCTAGTTAGACCCGTCACAATGTGAACAATATGTGAGCTACAGCATCGAACAAAAATTATGTTCTCATCATCAGGGGGACTTTTAAAATAAAGATAAATTCATCACTTGGACACATACTGGCTGTTTCATAGCATCAGCAGATTACTGTAACTTATAATTTAAAAAAATAGGCACATCACATTGCATAGTCATTATGAAGTCTATAAATTATGTAAAATAAGATATACAAACCCATCACAATAAAATGAATGTGTTAATGGAGCATAATATATGGATGTGCAATAAAACTGCTAAATTGATGATAATATACATGTATTGATGACATTATTGTTATAAAACTACATATAATTTCAAGATTTCACATCAATACTGAATTAAAAGTACGTCTGTTAATGATGTATTATTTTTATATTTGCAAATTGTGCCTGAATCATCCCATATACTTTGATGCTGCGTCTGTTCATTAGCCTTTAAAAATGTTTCAGTTGCTTTTTAACCCCTCAAAATAACATGCAATATATATTTCAGCAAATGACTTTTTTCCAAATGAGAAACACAACAAACACTACAAAAATGACAGAATTATTACATTGACATTGCCAATTTATGCTTCTGAGGCATGGCCCCTGCAGCCGTCAAACCTGTCTCTGTGCGTGACCACGCCCCCCCCCCGCAGAGGTTCTGCAACAGTCATCACAAACCTCAAAATACTCCTGACTACGGGTCGGACAGTGGCAAACCAGCGCAGACTTCAAGCGGAAGTACGCAGACAAAAAGCAGCTGTGATTGGTGCTTGGTATGCCTTTTTGGCTGTCCTTGTGGTCGTCCTTCTCGATTCGGTGCCGGGGCGCGCCATTTTTAAAAACGAAGGAATAACTACAATGGACAATAACGACGAAAGGTTAATCAAGCAGGTTCAGGAGTACAACCACTTGTACGATGCCTCAGAAAAATTATATAAAGATGCCAAGGTCTCTGACGAAACAAAGTTCTTGTGACCGTCCGCCGAAGTTCTCGGGAGTTCTTGAAAAGGCTCCCCCTAGCGCTTTGGCGGAAAACTGCTGTGCGTCCCTAGAAATTTCAGACCAATATTGCAGAAGCGTACCATCAGAACTAGTTCATGATGAGAAAGCGACATTTGATGTGTGCGGTTGCAGAAATCTAATCTGACCTATACTCTACTTTCTGTTTTCTAACGTTAGACACAATGTCGATGGCAATATCAGTCAATATCTTCGAGATAGCTAGACTAATGTTAGGTTACATCGGCTTATATATGGATTTTCTTGGTTAGTACATCCACCGACTGAAAATATCTATGAAGTGTCTTCCCACAGCCGGCAAACTGCTTCTTTTTGCAGTCAAATGCTACACATGTAGGCATTTTTAGGGCGCGTCTCAGTGGGAGTGGGGACCAATATGGCGGCCGGTTTTACTTTTTTTGGGCTTTCAATCCAATGAATAAATAGAGATCAGTGATGGCGACAGAAAGATCCTTCTAATTAAAAGGTTAATCAAACATCTGATCTGGCCTCTGATTGGCCGAACAGGGTTTCAGCCATTTTCACTGCTCCTTCAGACATCAGGACCAACTGGATCAGCTGCATTTTAAAATCTTAAGACTTACGGATTGTTTGAAGCAGGAAGAGAGAATCCTGAACTTGATTTAAAATCTTTAAAATTGAGTTGTTTTAAATTATAGCCCTTAGTAATGTGTAATGAATTGTTTTGCTTTTAGATCAAGTTTTAGGGCAGATGCCCAAATCCAGCTGAAAGTCCAATCAAGTAGTTTATAGAATAGATTAATTCAGCCAGAGAGGCGGATATGTAAAATGCCAAAAATAAAGAAGAAAACTGTGAAATCCAACATGCTTTTCCATTCCATTAAATTCGATGCAGGAGCCATGATCTAAAATCTTTAATTGTGACCAATCAAGAGATTAAAGGGAAATTAAAGTCTAATTTTGACACATTTATCAACAAAACATAAAACAATGAATCCAGCGGTTGTTAAAGTCGTCAGTGTCATGATGTCCCGGATCATTTCTTTCTCATGTTCTGTTTGCTGCTGGTGAATTAGGATGTGAGCTAAATCATTTTGTGCAAAATAACCCAATATATCTGTTAAAGGGGCAACGCAGAGATTCAGAGGTTGGAAGTTTGCATAGAGACATGAAGCACCAGTTATTCAAGCATGTTCCTAAAAAGTTTTAAAACAATTTACTGGACTTTGTTTCCAAGTTTGAAGACGTTTCGCTTCCATGCTTAAATTAAAAATGTCAGAAACAGCGTTGAACTCGAGGATGTATAAAGTAGAAACACAAAGGGTTGGACCCATTCGCCCGTTTCAATTTGTAAGTTTTCTAAACAAAAATAAGGCTTTGTTGGGCTACTGGATAAAACCTGGAACTAAACAGGATTTCCGACATTTTGAATTGAAAAAGTTTCCTGGATGGGAAGAGAAACGTCTTCAAACTTGGAAACAAAATCCAGTGGATTGTTTTTTTAACTTTTTTGGAATGACTATGACCTGGATGACAAAGAAGTTTCACCAGTAATTTCAAGCAGTTTAATAAAAACAAGGACATAAAGTCAGATATAAACTTCTTCATTCCTCATCATCAGTGTCATGGGGTAAAAAAAGAAAAAAGTCTCAATCCCGCAGCCAATCACAGCGGGTTAAATGTCCTTTATGTTTTTTGGAGCTGTGATTTTTTTTTTTTTTAAGTCTAGCATTTTTGTTCAAATTAACTGAATTTTTCCAGTGTTGTAAATCTTCCTTACAGTACAGCTTCTTTTTTTCACATTTTTGTTTATTTTATTGCTTTGCTGCTGGTGTATTTGTCCCACTGTGAGACAATAAAACATATTTCTATTCTTTCTGCTGAAATCCCAGTTGCTGCCACTAGAGTGCAGAAGAGACCAGCATGTGTGTTTGACAGCAGGCAGAAGCAGCACTGCATTTATTACAGCAGCAACAAAGATCCTTTTGCAGAAATAAACAACAATTTTCAGCTCATTGATGACATCAGGGTGTGAAATTGCACATTTAATCATTATTTTTCCTCTTTTATTCATCAGGGAGAGATGAAGCTCATCATTTATCCTGAAAAGACCCCTAAGTACTTAGAAAAATGACTGATTTTGATAGATTTTTCCAGAACAGCAGGAGAAGCCGCCGTTGTGCAGCTTTAGCCGGCTTCAGGACTGGTTTTGTGTATTTGTGTGTTCCTGTTGACACCAGTCTGTGACTGCTTCAGCTCTCCTGGGTGAGGTAAAGGTCAAGGGTCACGTCTACAGAGCAAGCTGCATGTGGAAACCGTACAGCTCTGTAACAGGGCTGGAAAACAGACGCAGGGATGAAGATTGATGGCAGAGGTGCAGCTTTTACAGTGAGCCTCTGTTGAGCTGGACAGTGAGAGACGCTCGCCGCTTCACGCCACAGAATGAAAACAAACGTTCCTTATATCCGGCACACCATTGTTTCCCTGAATGCAGCACAAGAAAGTCCAGTAAACGCTCCAGCATGAACAGAATATCTGTCTCCTACATCCTGTTTGGAGTTGATGGCTTCGGCGTCTCTTCTCCCACCGCCTCCCCCTCCTTCTGATCCACTCAAAGCCGCCAGTCAGCAACATTTCACCCAGCAAGGTCACCCCGACACTGCCAGAAAGTAAGGCATGCACACCTCTCACATAAACACCCAGAACGTCGGCCTCGTCATGATAAAAAAGCTGCAAACAAATTTTTGTGCTCGCTCACAAAGAGACACTTTGCAGGCTGCGCCATAAATATCTCTGCTTATGAAAATATGCTGCAGGCCGACCGCAGGAGAGAGGCATGTCTGCACCTCTGCACAGGAGCTGGCATGGAGGGTTTCAAACCACCTGAGAGGCTATTTTTCCCTTTTTTTAATAAAAAAATAACCTCCATCTGTGTTGTTCTTGGCGATATTTGGCCAACATTACGCTGCAAGAGGCTCTGATTCCAGGTGCAGGACGAAACAGGAAAAATGGAGGGCAGAGGGGAGGAAGAGCAGCAGGATGAGGAAGAGGATGGGAACATGTCAGCGTTGTATCCTGTAACCTTGGATGTTCATGGTCGCATCAGGCTGAACTTCAACCCCACATCTGATGCTCACAAATACAGCAGCCAAACAGGAATTATATTTTAAAACTCAAATTTAACAGAGAATAAACAAGCTTCCTTCACTGAAGAGGGAGAGAATCAGTGGTGAAAAGATGCACAGAGCTCTTATGAGTAATTCAATTTACAAACATCCAGAAATATCTTCTATTTATTGTCAGGCTCGCCTCCTTCTTGGCCTGTAAGTTGGGTCTGAAATCAAATTTCCAAGTTAAATTGACTGAGCGTGAGGTTCAACTTGTTACTAAATAAAGTAAAATACCAATTTCAAAATACCTGAAATATGTAGCACCCTAACTCTATTAAGAGCATCAGAAAAAGCAATCAGCTTTGAGAATTTCCATTTGGAGCTGATCAGATAAAACGAGGAACATTTTCCTCCCTCGATGCTTCAGATTTATCTTAGATAATTGCTCTGCATATAAACAGCCTGAGTCAGCCAGGATTGCTGTGAATTATTCCAGCTACAGGAGAATAAAAGCAGTTCGTCACCAAAGAGCGTCAGTTTCTCTGCAGCTGCATGAACTCTAACACCTCGACTGGTGACATGAGGAGCAGAAAGCTTCCTGTATGGAAACTGAGCTGGTGACCAAAGACCAGGAAGGTGTCAGGATGCTGCAGATGTTTAGATGAGCTCCAAACTCAGTGAAGGTACAGATGACTCCTTCAACATGTATTCTCAGGTCAGGTTTTCTTTCTTTCAGGCTTAAAGGGGGCCAGAATGACCTTCCAACATCTTATTCAGCACAAAGCAGCAGCTTAGTCTCACACTTGGTTCCAGGAACAGGAAACTTTTCACCAAACCCACAAGAGGGAAACATTCCACCACAAAATGGGGCACAAGAGCCTCAAGTGTTTGAATTAGTGTATTTCAATCTCACCCAAGGATCCAGAAACTTTGGGTTTTTATTTAGCAGAGGAGGCTTCTGGAAGCAGAACTTGGCGACGGGACACGAACGCCATTATGTTCCGATTAAATGCATTAACCCAGGGGTTGACTTTAAGGATTTTTACCACTTTATTTACCCAGAAAAAAACTTTTACTTGCCCAGTATAATGTTTGATAAATATAGTTCCTAATATTCATTTTTGTATATATATCAATGAAACATGTTTGTTTTTTAAATCTTTCCAGGTTCCTGGTGTGTATCTGCATGCGTCAGATAATGAACTCAAGCCTACATTACCGTGTTAACATGCTTTTCAATCCTTCCTGCACATTCTTTTCAAACTAAACGTTGCTTTAAACTGTTGTGTGCTTGGAAAAATATAAATTGAAATGTTAAAAATCTAAAAAAATAACTTGACAGGTTAAAAACTTAAGATAAATCACAAGACGGAAGTCAACGTCACAAATGAAAAACTTTTATTTTAGAGTCACGGTATGTTTATACAAGATAATACTATTAATATAATGTGACTTTTCTATATAATCATTATAAATAGTTATTTTATACAGGGTTTCCACAGTCTGACATCATTTCAGAATTCCCTGACTTTTAACTGACTCAGGATTAGTTTTCGATGACAAAATAAATGCAGCCGTTTGTCGTTTTGGTAACTAGATCAAAATTACCGCTAGGTGGACGAAAATCACGCCATCTGGCGGAAAATCACCCTTTTCAAATCACACAAGAATGTGTACAAAACAACAAAAATGGCGCCGGCAACTCTTGTGGGTCGTTTTCAGCGAATGTCGGTGATTTTAAAGCAATTTTGAGTAAAAAATATGTTTTTTTGTGATCATTGCACTTGCCCGGCGGGCAAATACAATGAAATTTGTACTTAATAAAACTACTTGCCCCAGGAGATCGGGCGATGGTTAACATCGAGCCCTGATTAACCTTTCAAAATTCATATAATACAGAACAGGATACAATCAGAGGCCTGATGCATGATCACGCTTTGTGCTTCACTAATAAAGCCTCGAACTCAATGCTAATTCTGACATTTTGAATTGAAAAAGCTTCCTGGATGGGAAGTGAAATGTCTTCAGACTTAAAAAAATACAGAACATTTTCAAATAGGTTCATCTTGCGTATCTTGATGGAGCAAATTAAGCCAGAACCGGCCTTGGTAGATGAGGTAGAAGGTCACTGCTCATGCGTTTCTGTCTGGAAAGGAGCCTTGGTTTGTAAAAACACACCTGTAGCCTCCTGAGCAGCAAACTCTCCTCTCATCTCAGAGTCATTAGCAGCAGCTAGCTGCTACTTTCACAGTGAAATCATGTGGAACAATTTTATAAAAAGGTTATTCTATTATTTAATCATGAATGCAAATGTTATAAAACCTCTGCGGCATTTCCATGTAGCCAAAAACAGAAACATCTCCGTCCTACCCGGTGAGCTTCAGACAGACAGGCTGGCAGGGATACCTTGAGATGCCATTAAGAGATTAAAGGACAGGATGGGGGGCTGAAACGGGAGAGGGAGGACGAGTCTGGCCCCCAGACAAACCAACCAGGACGGATTAACAGGAGCTGACTGGAGGATTCACAGACAAACTAAACACAAAGGCGTTACAGTCGGAGATGACAGGTCAAGTGACGACAAGTGGGAAGCTGACCCACCTGAAGACAGACGGGCGGTCAGAGCTAATGGAGCCAAACTCAGCGATTTTAACAAACGTCGCATTTTTTGGTCATTAGTCTGTTTCAGGAAATGACAGCTGACGAGTGTTTCCAGGAAAAGAAACATAAAAGTTCATGTTCTGAGGGTGGAAGCGAGTCCCAGGGCCCGCTGCCAACTCCAAAAGAACGTCATCTAAAGCAGCTTAACACGACCTCGCTTCAGTGATAAAAGTGTTCGGCCGCACACACACAAACACACACGGAGCAGAGGCCAAAGCTCCTGTTTGCAGGAAACAAAGCCCAATTACCCCGTCCTCACTCACCCTGCATGATAACCAGGAGAGAACAAAGACCTCAGAAGCTAACAGCTATTCTGAGCTCCTCCCAGCCCGCACCAACCCTCTGAAAATAGACCAAATTAGCAACTGGAACAACAGTCAGCAAAAACAGCCTGACCATAAGTGAAGAAATGTTTAAACCTAAAACTAAGACTGCAAAGGGAAGTCGTTTGGAGGCAGTGAGCCCATCTCTGGTTGAGGAGCAGCATCCCAATGAGCAGCTGACCTTTAGAGCAATAACTGCACGGTCAAAGACTAAAGATCGCAGCTCTGTGAGCAACTGTCAACAGCAAGGCAAGCGAAATAAAAAGCTAATCTCATCACACAGCGTAGGACCACACTTCAGGTCATCAACCTCACACTGCTGCTTTAAAGATGGCGCCTCACAGAGATAAGCAAGGCAAACAGCAGAGCCTCCCTGGGAAACTAAAGCTCATTTCACCCCGAAGAATCCCAGAAACATCTGCTAACATCTGGATTTCATCTCCACTGCTGTAGGATCTGGCACGGATGAAACACCGCTGATATAAACACTAATAGTGACCCTTTTTAATCATAGAGCGGCGCTTACTTTATGAGAACCATCAAAACTCAGCATCAATCTCTAAGAGTTAAATGTGAAGCGGTAAAGATGCTGATGATAGCTGCCAATGCTAGTTTTCTGCATCAGAGGTGATACAACTTTAACTCCGACCAATCAGGAAGCGGCGTCCTCGCTGCTATTCTTCTGTGCCGTCTGCCAGGTCCGCCAATGGTCATTCTTAGGAATGCCAACCGTCCCTTGAAAAACAGAATCGTTCCGTATTTAGACCGCAAGACATTTAAATGCAAATTAACCTGTTCACTGAGGCTGCAAATTGAATTGTATTTCTTGTTTCCTATTCCTTTAGCGCAACCTCAGCTTGTGTAACTAGGGACTCCCCTCTGACTTTAATAAATAGCAAGGAGAAAGCTGAAGACCGGCAGAGTGGGGTGGAGATGTACCTGCACGGTCTCTTCCTA
The DNA here is from genome assembly GCF_000732505.1 of Cyprinodon variegatus. Taxonomy (NCBI): domain Eukaryota; kingdom Metazoa; phylum Chordata; class Actinopteri; order Cyprinodontiformes; family Cyprinodontidae; genus Cyprinodon; species Cyprinodon variegatus. The sequence continues at coordinate 517,972 of NW_015150737.1, forward strand.
CTTTTCTCACGAGTAAAAAGAATTCTGACTCTGTGCCTTTCTTTCCTTGTTTTACAGTGTTTTAGGTGTTAGACCTGACAACAAAACAGCAGGGATGCAAGGACAACTAATGCGAAGCAAAGACCGCTACATGGTAGCAAAGAGACGCATGACGGTAATAGAGAAGCACGGCTAAACCACATTTTTATCCTGTTAAATATAGTGATGGTGCCAATTGAAATAGAGAAAATATTCTAAATCTCTACCACCTTTGATTTTATATTTGACAGCTATAAAATCTCTATTGTAGAAACTGATTATATGCATTTAATTAATAGTCATTAAATGCATTCAATTGTTTTTCTAGATGAAAACTGAACAAATAGTTTATAAAGGCTTTAAACAAAGAGAGAAAAGCTCTTTATTGAGTTTAAATGGCTGAAAAAAGCTTACACAGAATAATTTTTGTTTAAAATGATGTGAAAAGCTTCTAATGAGGGGCCCAGTGAAGTGTTATTTAGATAGACGGTGGGAAAAGGAGGAGGAGAGACACTTCTGGAAAGAGAGCGACAGCCGGATAGATTTATGACCTTGTGGAAATAAAAGAGGCTTCATCCAAACTATTTTGGTTTTAGGGCTTTTTGTTAATCACACATTAATGAGCAGCAGAGGGACGGAGGCACAGACAGGAGGACTTATTCCACCAGAGACAAATGAAGAAAAGGAAGAAGACATCAATGGCATTGAAGAATGAAAAACATTTATTATTTAAAGGAAAGAGAGAAGAGAACAGAAAGAGAGACAATAACAGAGGTCCTGCTCATGTAGGAAATGATCAGTAAAAGGACAAACATGTCCAGGAATCACAGCAGGAGATGCAACATTTTACCGTCCGCTTCAAGGCAGGAAACTCGATCTAAATTATAGGCAGGTCAAGAGCAGACGGGGGTCTGAAAAGGCCGAGGGGTGGAGGAAAAACGCAACGTCTACGTGGCCGTGAGACGCAGACAAAGACGGCGAAGACAAACACTTGGACTGTGAAGTCAGAGGATGGGAAAGGACGAGGACAAAGAGAGGCCGGATGAAAGGAGGAAGCCGACGAAAAGAGTGTCCACAAATACGCTCTAACCGGGGAAACCAGGGCCTTCATTTTAACCCCAGCCGTCCTCATCACCATGGACACCCGACCCACCCGTTTCAGGCCTGGAGGTCTCAGATTAGAGGATATAAAAACCCATAAACGGCACAATACAGAGCCAAACCTGCAGAGGTAGAAACCTTTTCCCTTCTTTGTTTTTAAAGATAAACATTTTGATACGGCATATTAAGCATATAAACAATCGACTTCCTGGTATTTCACAGAAGTGAAACGCCATGCTTCAGTTCACCTGAACCCTTACTGTCCTCGTTTAATGGAACAGTTGCACAAAAGACGGTTTTATGTCCCCGATTGTCGCCTTTCTGCCTCTGCGGCGCTATTTTCTCCATCTGACAGCCTGTTTATCAAGCCGGACTCCTCCATCATGGCGTCTGTTATTGTATCAGCAGGTCTGCCTTTAATGCTCTCTGAAGCTTTCATGGTTTTTGTGGTTTAAGTTTCCAGAACAAGGCTTGTTAAATACGTCGAGCGGCTTGTAAACTATAAAGAAAAGCTCCTGACTAATGGAGGACTTTCTTTATCTGGTTTTATGACTCTGATAGATGGTGTTTCTACACAGACTCGGTTTTATAGCCAGTGAAGAGGCTACTCATGTGGATAAAGCTGACGTATGTGCAGCACAGACCACCAACACTGATCATCAGGGAACTCGGCTGCTTCCCAACTTACAGATGAAGACGAGGCAAAACGCCAAAGTCTGAGCTTTCATTCAGACCTCACTTATATGTGGTCTGGGGTTTTAATTTGAAAAATTAATTGACTGATGAATAATTTAAAAAATAATCACCTCAATTCAGCCTGGTGGCTTTAGAGATACATTAAAAATATGTCTATTAAAACAACTAAGACATAAATAAAAATCTAAATAATCTGAATAGCAGAAAAGAAAAAATTTAATAAAAAAAAAATAAAAAAAATAATAAAAAAAAATAAAAAAAATTAATAGATAAATAAAAAAAATAAATAAATAAATAAAAATTATAAAATAAAAAAAAATAAAAAAAATAATAATAAAAAAATAAAATAAAAATAAATTAAAAAAAATTAATAGATGAATAAAAAAAATAAATAAATAAATAAAAATTATAAAATAAAAAAAAATAAAAAAAATAATAATAAAAAAATAAAATAAAAATAAATTAAAAAAAATTAATAGATAAATAAAAAAAATAATAAATAAAATTAGCAGAACTTTGGATCTGAACTGCTGTTTCTGGAAGCTAAATGTTAATATCTATATTAGAGCTTTTCAGATTTCTAGCTGGAGTCTTTGTCATTTCTAAAACCAAATCAGATCAGAAATCAACGTTTAGAACCAAACCTTCTCCTTCCTGTTGTCCTCAGTATCTGATTGGCTCAGATACTTTTAGATGAACTCTGAGAAATAATAAAAAAGAGGTATAACCGTAACTGTGGAGGGTTCTGACCCGGTTATGGTCTCCGTAAGCAACCTGCTGATGGAAAACGGAAGAATTTACGAACCAAGACCAGAACACTGCTGCTCCAACATCTCATTAACTGCAGGTCATTGAGCGAATAAAAGGGAAACCTCCTGGTGTGGTTCTGAGACTAGAATCTGGACCTGAACAACGGCTGGTTCTGTTATTGAAATCTGAGCCCAACAGTACCGGCTCAGAGAACAAAGGGAGCTGAAAGTCTCAGATGAGCTGCGGTGCCGTGACATTTTAGGTCATTCTCTACGGCGCCGTGAACTTTACGCTCCTATTAAGACGCCAGTCTGATGGGATTCCAGGCCTTGGATCAGAACCAGGTTCATGAAGTTTCTAATCTTGGGCACATTGTCTGCTCCCATCAAATTATCATCTAATTAACTTTTAGATGCAGAGAAAAGAGAAAATTAAAGAGTCAAAATTAAAAGAAAACAGATCAGCATCTAAGGGGGAGCTTCTAGAATCAGAACCAGAACCCATGCAGGTGAAGATTCTCAGTCATCCAGGTCATATTCATTCCAAAAAAGTTTAAAAAACAATTCAATGGACTTTGTTTCCAAGTTTTAAGACATTTCGCTTCCCATCCAGGAAACTTTTTCAATTAAAAATAATAAGAATTGAAAAAGCTTCCTGGACGGGAAACGAAGCATCTTCAAACTTGGAAACAAAGTCCATTGGATTGTTTTTTAAACTTTTATGGAACTAGAACCCTTGTTTTACAAAATGTTAAATATGTTAAAGCAGATGGTTAAAAGCCAAAAGCTGCTTCTGAAGGAGGGATAGTGTTAGAGGATCTATAAAAGCAGAAGTCGGTCTGTTTGCTGCTTTGAACCTCAGAACACAGAGACAGAAATATATTAGCAGTGACCACAGAGGAACAACTGTCCAATCGATCGGACAAAACCAAATCAAAACGGGTTCATTTATACCAGAAGACGGCGAGAAAAAAACACCTTCATGAACCGAGAATATTTCAGACACGATCAATCAAACCAGGAGGGAAGATCCAAGCAGATCCAGCCCAGATCAGAGCGTCTAACGTCCCAAAGCACCACCAGAGCTCCATGAGACTACAGCATGCAGTCAGCAGGTCAAAGGTCACCACAGGACAGCTAGAAAACACTGATCAGAAGAGTTGAAGCAGGAAACCTTTCATCTAAAAGCAATATGGCAGCAGGACCTACTGAGGATTAGAAAGTTAAACAGGAATAAAGCAGAGGTCGTTCTCAAAATGCAGCTGTTTGACAAGGACATCCAGAACATGTCTGGAGAAAAATAAAATCCTCATATTAGCACAAACATCTTTATTATGTCAGCAGCCAAATGACGTGTGTGCAAGGAATAATCAATGGATCATTATTTATACCTAAAACCTGCAGTGTCGCAGTGATTTAATGAATTTAGCGTTAATCAGTAAAAAAATAAAAATATTTTTTGTGGCGATCAATGAGTCTGGGAGCGGCCATCTTTGCCCAAATATAGTAGCCC
>NW_015150737.1:522813-524287 GCF_000732505.1 Cyprinodon variegatus
AGAGTTAATCTAAAGACAATATGAGGATAAAATGTCTCTAAAACGTCGCTGCAGTCAGAGACCTCTTTTCCTGATTCAGCGGGAAGGAGGCAAAGTTAAAAAAGAAAGTAAACGATTTCAAAGTGAAATCTAAGAGCGGATCTACTCTAAAACACCTTCCATTCCCTTTATCCCTCCATCTCCTCGCCCACACTCTGCAATCAGTGTGGCTGAGCACACGTCTCCACCTGCAGACGCCTCCGTGTGATTATCGCCCTCTGAGAGCGAGGAGGTGAAGGAAGAGGAGGAGGAGCTGCAGTTCATCCAACACTCTACGTGTTTGCAGGAGTTACCAAAGAAATAAATGAATAAAATTAACTAAAGCACATAGAAGCAGCAAATCATCAAACACCAATAAACACTAGGAGGCGCCGGTGCTCCGACCCCCCACCGTCGGGGGCTCGGAGGGGAAGTTAGCAGCAGTCCCATCAGCCGGAGAGGCCACACCCGACCGGGCTGAAGCTGATAAACCCAAACAAACACTTATCACAGCGAACACATCTGTGAGGGAAAGAGCGGCGAAGCTGCGTGTAAAAACGGAGCGATGGCGAGGATGAGGCGCCTGCACGTCTCCAGGATGTGGAAGAGGATCTGCAGCCAATTCTCACTCAGATCCAATAAAGTCCAACATATTTTCATGATCAGTATTTAAATTTTTCTAACACTGGTTTGTGGTGAACAGGTGAATCTAAAGTAAAGAGCAATCAGGATAAGAGGGAAACATCTAGCATTAGGGGTGGGGGAAAAAATCGTTTTGGCAATATATCATTATTCCTGCCTGATATAATATTGATCTTTCAGTTCCTAGTTTAGATTTTTTTGAAAAAAAAAAACAATTTTTAACCTAAAACTGAGGGAAAAAAGGGATTCTAGCTATGTACCGCCACTCTGGGGGATATTGCTGTGGAGGCCTTTTGCTGTGCGACGCAGCATCATATCTGCATGAGGAAGTCACAGTAGAAGAACGATCAATATCATCTGGTGAACATATACAGATGTTGCTTTTTTATCTATATATTTAATTTTGATTGCAAGAAAAATATAATACATGGTCATTTTGCAATATAGTAATAATATATCGTGAACCAAGTATTGTGACTCACCCCTATTTGGAATGAGGATGCATTCACCCAGTGCACCTAATAACAATTTAGCTATTTTTCTGCAGTTTTCAAATTTTAATTTCTGAATTGCACTTTTCTTCCCAAATTTCAATTTTTAAAACAAGTTCTTTGTTCACTACATAAATGGAACAAGATTCCCTCCACAGATTTAACCCATAAAGCCTTTCATCTCATGCAGGAGGACATAAATATTTCCTCTCAACGAACTTTGTTTATCCAAAGAACCACAGAATCATCAGAAACAGGGGTTGACGTTAAGGATTTTTACCTTTCACATTTCATTTGCCCGGAAACAATTTTTACTTGCCCAG
>NW_015150737.1:525265-531863 GCF_000732505.1 Cyprinodon variegatus
TTTAAAGTAATTTTGAGTGATAAATAATTTTTTTGCGATCATTGCACTTACCCGGCGGGCAAATGCAATGAAATTTGTACTCTCCCAACAATAAAAACTACTTGCCCCGGGAGATCTTTTGCAGCGGAATTTTTTGCAGCTGATTTTTTTTGCAGCTGAATTTTTGCAGCTGAATTTTTTGCAGCTGAATTTTTGCAGCCGAATCTTTTGCAGCCGGATTTTTGGCAGCCGGATTTTTTGCAGCTGAATTTTTGCAGCTGAATCTTTTGCAGCCGAATCTTTTGCAGCCGGATTTTTTGCAGCTGAATTTTCGCTGCTGAATTTTTTGCAGCTGAATTTTTGAAGCTGAATTTTTGCAGCTGAATTTTTTGCAGCTAAATCTTTTGCAGCTGAATTTTTTGCAGCCGAATCTTTTGCAGCCGAATTTTTTGCAGCCGAATCTTTTGCAGCCGAATTTTTGGCAGCCGGATTTTTTGCAGCTGAATTTTTGCAGCTGAATTTTTTGCAGCTGAATCTTTTGCAGCTGAATTGTTTGCAGCTGAATGTTTACCAGATAAAAATTGAGTGTAAGAAATTCAATGTCTAAAAATTTTAAGTTTAAAATTCAGTGTTAAACAAAAGGCAGATTCCAATGAGACTGTTTTTCTTCCATAGCGTCACATCAGGTCTCCCCGTCTTTCACCAGTGGTTTGCTCGTACCGGGGCTTAAGTGCCGCGCGCACGTCAGTTTACATAGTGATCATGATGGATGGGGCCCAATATCAAAGACTTTCATGGGGCCCAAAATTCCTTGGGGCGCCCCTGGCCTCACTATGCAACAGAACCAGCATTCAAAGTTCCAACACCTCACAGGAAGTTACGGTGAATTGCCTTGAGATGAGATGTGCTGTGAACTGCTGCGATATAAATAAACTGTAGTGAATTTAAGTCCTTTAATGTAGGGATGCTGGCTGTGAGAAGAGAAGATCCTCCTGCCTGACGGCCTCGGAGGTTAAACCCCGACTTAAACACTAACTCCTTCTCTGCTCATTCTAAGCTGGTCTCATATTAACATGGAAACAAACAGCCTCCAGACGTTTACGTAACCCGATCAAGGAGCTTTCCTTTGCTGCTCGGCACGAGAAACAATAAAAAGCTGTGGTGGGCCTGATGGTGCGTTCACGTCGGACCGGCCCCCGCTGTGGTTCTGTATTCATTGGTGCAAGCAGGACTGGGACGACGCATCTTCACACAAATGCTGAGTCTTTGCAGATAATGTCTAATCGTTGCAAAGCTGCCTGGTTAACGGCAAATCCTTCAACTAATCATCAACAGGTCTTTATCCTGGCCAAACGACTTCAACTTATATCTTTTTTTTCTTTAAAGGAACTTAGCGGCCGCTAATTTCCAAACTCTCTTTAGTTTAAGGCTGTTTTTTACTCATCTTCCACTTCTTAAATCTATAAATTAATCTAAATCCAGCTGAGGAACTCCCAACCATCAAACAAAATACCACTAACTTTGATCTGAAAGTTTGGCTCAAGATGCACGGATTACACCAACGGACACGGAGCCTGCAGAACCCATCAATCTGTCCTCACTATAAACCGGATCCATTCATGCTTAGAACCACTTACGTTGCTAAACACATCGCTAAGAGAAGCAGCTTTTGGCAGCAGGCGAGCGGAGGCTGGTGTCGTGTTTGTAGAAGGGCAGCGGACCCGAACCCACGAAGCTGAGTAACGTTCTGCTGTCTGGTGCTTCTCTTGTGTAAATATAATTACTGCCAGAGATGCTCTACAGATTAAGACTGGCAGAGTCTGCAGCTGAGGAGCTGAGCTCGTTGCTATGCAGACGTGTGTAAAAGAAACAATGAAAACAAGACGAAATTAAATGGCGTAAAACTATTCACACCCCAGTGAAAGTTCCAGGTAATGGAATGCAAAAATTATAAAACTTTAACAAACTTCGTCTTTCATAAATAAACCGCATAATCTACAAAGTGCTACAAAAACAAATCAGAGAAAAGCGCTAAAAATACAATTGGTGAATGTTTTAAACCCAAAATTGTGACACACCTTTTGATTTCTGTCTTCGTTGGTGTCTTACCCATCCTGACCAGTTAATATTTCAATGATTTCCAGATATAAGGAGATATTTGGTCTAAAAACCTTTGCAGAAGAAACAACTGATGTTTGCTTTAACAAACAAAGATGCTAAAAGTTGTTATTTTGGGACTTTTTTTCTAGTCGACACCTGAAGGTCTGGCTTTCAAACTGAAGTTGTGTTTGGAACCGTGTTCAACCCCACAGCATCATGCTGCCACTTCCTTATCCTACTCTGAGAAGTCGGCTTGTCCCTATCAAATGAACTTGTCCATATCAAATTAAACTATAAACTGAATTAAGGATTAAATTCAATTCCATTCAGTTTATTTCTATGGCGCCAATTCACACCACATGTCATCTCAAGGAACTTTCCAGTTCACCAGATCATCCAGTCAAATTGATTCAAAGTTTTCTATCTAAGGAAAACCAGTTGATTGCATCGACTCATTGTCTCCAAGGCAACTAAGCATGCTTATAGCGACAGTGGAGAGGAAAAACTCCCTTTTAACTGGAAGAAAATTCCATCAAAACCAGGCTCAGTGTGAGCGGCCATCTGCTGAGGCCGACTGGGGTTCATGGAGACAGAAGCAAACATAGAAAAAGCAACTGGTTTCTGCTTCAGTTTCTCCAGAGACCTTTTCCTGGAGTTTGCCCCCAGGTCAGGATGTTTTCTTCCATCCTGTAGCCCAACATCTGTGGACAGTATTTGCTAAAACCTCCTGAAAAGCTGCTGTCGACTCCTTGACAGTAACCATAATACTTCCTAAACTTTTATCATCAGACATTCCTCAGTTTTAAAAATTTTTTAGTTTTTTTGTCATTCTCGTCTTTCCTGGAAACCATTAATCGTTCAGATCCTTAAAGGTCAACCAGTGAAAGGACACGTCACCCTGGGCAGGTCGCCGGTTCTTTATAGAGCAACACAAACATACAAGACAACCGACCGACCACACACTGCAACAAGAGCAAGTTACTGAGAACATTTAACCAACAGTCCAACCAACAGGAAGCTGGAGTAACCAGAGAGACCCCAGGGATGCCCACGGAGAACCTTCCCTCACCTCTGAACCAGGAGCTGCTGCTGTCCAACCAACCTCTCCATATTTTATTGAATGATTAATGTCCTCATTGCACCACGCTGTAGAAATATGCTGTGACCCTTTTTTAGACGGCAGTCCTGGTTGTTGACTTAATGTGATGCTCTAGACTCGTTTTGCAAACAACGGTTTTAACTTAAAGTTTAAAAAAATGAGCAAAAGCCCAAAATCTGAACTTTATTTTACATTAATCAGATTAAGTGAAACTAATGACAGATGGAAACTCAGATTAGACTTAAGCCTGGTTTATGCTCAAATCTACCACTCTACACTATGCATATTTCCTGTTTGGTACCTTACCGGCTTGTTTTGTCTGTATGACCGCCATTGTGGAAAACGACTCATGAAGATGGACCAGTTAGAAGAGCGAGGTGCACCAGAACGCTAGGACCCTTTTCCACCTGGATCCCCGCTCTTTTTTGCCTTCATGTCCCTCCGGTGTCGCAAAAACTTGCCCCTTACGTTTTTTTTCCACTTCCTCACCTCCTCGGCCGTATCTAGACCCACAGCTAGTTCCTGATTGTCCATCTTGCGTTGTGGCGTGGAATAACAAAGAACACACCAAGCGTCAAAGCTGAGCATAAATCAAAAACACCTGCGTCATACCTGCAACAGTGCGAAACCCTGCTGCGAGAGGATACACAGCCCTTAACCCGACAGGTCTAACCCTTCTCTCAGTTAAACTATACAAGAAAAAAAAAGGTTTGTAGGAAAGGATATGGGATAATTCATGTAGGTCTCTTTTTTGACGTCTAGCATCTGGATGATGTCTTCAGACCCAGTTTGACCCAAACAAGAGAACAGCTCTCAGTATTAACACCCAGCTGAAGTCTATCCTCCATAAATAACACATCATCACGTCCAGCTCAGTGAAATGGACTCTGCAGCCCGGAATCTCATCCAGAGGTTCATTTTAAAAACCGTTTCTGCTTCAAGTCAGAATCCGAAGCAGGTAAATAAATCCATGGATTCATGATTTAATCCTGTTTTAAGTAGCAGCTCGACTAAAACACAAACCCATGACAGCTGAGACAACAATGGCCTTAATGTTGAAGTTTACTCTAAAGTCAAAAGCCGTTCATATGACTGGATTATTACAAACTGAGCCACACATGGCAGCTTAACGCGCCTGGCTGCTGAAACAAAGAGCTCCTTTAGCAGAACCTGGAGGACTGTTTGGTCGCTACAGGAAGGGTCCAGTTTATTTATAGCACACCTTTATACAACAAGGTTTCACTAACATGTTGCTGAAAGAACGAAGGTGAAATAGATTCAAGGAAAACCCTTAAAGCTCAGAGAGGTGAGGATGTTTCCAAATAACAGTTTATTTGAAAGCAGAGCAGAAAGGAAACATCTTTTAAATGACATTTTCGTACCTTTATGATCCTTCAACTAATTAACGACGAATAAATCTGGGAAGCTAAACCAACACAACAATAAGTAATAAATATTACACTTTCTAAATGTTTTTTAGTATAATTTCTAACAACTGAACAGTTTTCTTTAATATTTTGAGCTCTTATGTGAATCGTCGTTGTTCCACTTCACTGCTCAGAGATAAGTTTACAGACAAAGGCTCAATAAAGAATATTTATATTCTCCTTTTTACCCAATAAGCTATGTTTCCGAATCAGTTACATAAACATGTGCAGTTGAGCCTCCTAACGTGGGTCGGAAAAATAAACAATTAGAGTTTATTCCTATTTTTCCAAGTTTTAATAACTTAATTTCTTTTGAATTAAAAAGCAAACAAATGAAATACTTCCTAAACTTTTCTTATCAGACATTCCTCAGTTATAAAGAAAGTTTTTGTCATTGTCGTCATTCCTGGAAACCATTAATCGTTCAGATCTCCAAAGGTCAACCAGTGAGAGGACACGTCACCCTGGGCAGGTCGCCGGTTCTTTATAGAGCAACACAAACATACAAGACAACCGATTGACCACACACTGCAGCAAGAGCAAGTTATTAATAACTTCATTTCTTTTGAATTAAAAAAAGCAAACAAATGCAAAACAATTGCTTCAGAGTAGTTGGAAAGAGACGTAAAAGATGAGGGAAAGACGTTAGAGGATTGATAATTGCTCAGTATTTAACTCAGATCAGTTCGGTTGGTTCACAAAAACCTTACCTAAACGCTGTGCGATATTTTCAATCGTTGCACGCAGCTACAACTCAAACCGTACGACAAAATCGCAGGGTTTAAAAGTTCACAGCTCACGATGCACATTCTCACACTGTGCGGTCTGATGCGATCTACCTGCTCCAAAAATCACTCGTTGGACTCGGCGCCGAGATCTGGAGCTGGTCGGACGGCAATCTGTAAGAACAGGAAGAACTCCCTTGTTTGCACATGCTCGAGGTTCTGGTAAATGGGCTCATAGCTCTGCTTCGACAGCAGGATTTGTCCACTAACGCCTTACGACGGCTGACTGAATGTCAAACATGTTTGATTTTCTCCCAAACTTGCGATTCCTAATCAGGATGAGGTGGAGAAAGGCTGATCGCGCCTTGTTACCCCGTATACTATATACTACCCGAAACAGGGCGCACGATGAGGCTGAAAATCGGCCCGATCTAAAAAATTCCCGCACGACTGGAGAACGGTCTGAAATGGGCCAAAAATCGTACACATTGTAAGCCTGGCTTTAGCTAGCTTAAAGTCGAAATCTAGATAAGTCATTTTTTCTTAAAATAAGTGCATTTGTTCACGGATTGAGGAGGTAAGTGAGACATTTTGCTAATGGAACAAGACAATTTACACCTAAAATAAGAAAACACAATTGCATTGTCTTATTTCAAGTGCATATTATCTAATTATTTTATTTCAAGAGTAACAATACTCATTCCATTGGCAAACTATCTCATTAACCTGCTCAAAATAAGGATAAATACACTTAATTTCACTTATTTCTACATCGTTTTTCCATTGTGTTTTAAGGAAGCTCAGACTGCAGTAAGGTGGCAGCGAAACATTCAGCGACAGATCTGACCGTTACGAGTTAAATAGCCATAATTAGAAAAGTGAAATCCCCGTGGAGCATCGTACACAGAGTGGTGAATACTGACCTGAACATTCATTTATCTCAAACTAAGCTAATACTTTGGTCAAAGTTCTGCACTGTTGCCTTAAAGGTTGTGATTTCTTGACTATTTCATTTAAGTGAGGGAAAAAAGTGGAAAGGTAATTATTTAAAAAGAGTTTTTAAATATGTACAACTTTAGCCTTAGTGTTCCAAAACAATAATCTAGTTTAGAGTTACTTAATAGTTGTGTTAGAGGTGTTCATGGTAGGCCCAGATCTGGTGTAAGAGCCCAAGTTCATCATCTAAAATATCCAGATTTCCATCTCCTAAATTTACAGCTTCCATTTTAGTGCCCATAATTTCAAATTGCATGAACATCCTTCTTTTA
>NW_015150737.1:532808-540605 GCF_000732505.1 Cyprinodon variegatus
TGAAAGTCGGCCCGATCGAAAAAATTCTCGCACAACTGGAGATCGATCTGAAATGGGCCAAAAATCGTACACGGTGTATGCCTGTCTTTAGCTAGCTCGCTCCGTGGCAGCGAAACATTTAGCGACAGATCTGACCGTCACGAGTTAAATAGCCATATTTAGAAAACGGAAATCCCCATGGAAAGGTAATTATTTAAAAAGAGTTTTTAAAGATGTATAACTTTAAAACAAGAATCTAGTATACAGTTACTTAATAATTGAATTAGAGGTGTTCATGGTAGGTCCAGATCTGGCGTCAGAGCCCAAATTCATCACCTAAAATATCCAGATTTCCATCTCCTAAATTTACAGCTTCCACTTTAGTGTCCATAATTTCAGATTGCATGAACCTTCTTTTAAATGCTTTTATTCTGGTCTTATCCGATCAGAAAAAAATAACTTTACAAGTTTTTAAAACTGAAAAATATCCAAGTTTCAATTTTTTTTAGCAGATTTTAACTCATCCATTACTTTTTTCTTTACTATGCTGGAGTAAAAGATTCAGGACTTCCTAAATGTTATTAACCCAAACTAACACGGTTGTTCAAACTTTACTTTTGGGTTCATGAACTTGAAACCATAACCCTGCTGTTAGATCTGGGAAAACCAACGCAGATAAGACCCAAACACTAAAGTCCACTAAAGGCAAACCTGAGTGAAAGCGGATAAACTCGGCCTGCATTTTGCCGTGGATTTCTGGCGGGTTGAAAGTTACGACAACAAGCTGGCAGCTGCTCCACTTTCACTAAACCAGATAATAAACACAGTGAGAAACATGAAGAAGAAAGTGACACGAAGCGGCTGCTGCAGACGGATGAGGTCATGCAGACCCCGTAGGTGGGGAAACTCAGTCACTTCTGGGTCAGATATGATAAGACTCCTTTACAGCCCAAAACTACAGATTCTAAAATAAATAACTGGTCTCTGTTTGCACATGGATGTGCAGGTGGTGGGACATCCAACCTCTCTTCAACACTCCATAATTTAATCACACTTATGAGACTGGGCAGGCTTGGAAAGCGGCTAAGGAGTTTAACCTCGTGTCGTTTCAGGGGTTAAAGGAGATTGTAAGTGATTCAAACTGAGAACGACATGCGGCGCTGGGAGACCTCAGACCGAGCAGCTGCTGTGCGGGGTGTTGGTGTGGTTCAGGGGGGGTTCCATGACACATTATATCACCAAACCACAAGTAGCAGCAGGTGTGGCCTTGGCCTGGTTAGAGCTATCAAATGAAAGCCAAGTGGAAGTTTACTTCACACAACTTTAGGGGGGCTATTTTCCTTAATTTGGGCATGAAAGAGCAGCATTCAGCAACGCTTCTCATTTGATGCTCATTTCCATGTAAAAGGAAGGTGATCTGAGCAGATAATAGAGCAGAAACAGACCAGAGAAACAAGAGGTTTCTGGGGAACAGGTGTTTTCTTAGAGTTAGTAACATAAAGCCTCGTTAAACTATAAAATCACAGCGATTGTTAAGCGATCGAGGCTATAGAAACGTAAAGTTTGCTTTTATAAACATGTTATCCAGAGTATCAGTAAATATCAAAACTTCAGCAGGATCTGGACTCCTGTAAACGACACCATGCTTTTGCTACGCTCGGCTAATCGTTCTGAATACGGCAGCTGAAGCCAATCGGCCCGGCCCGCTCATCACCTGACACTTCAACATGCCGCCAACTCCGTGCCCTCATTGCTGAGCATCTGCCGCTCAGACACGTCTGCTCTCCGTCTTCACAGCTCCATCCCATCCAGCAGAAGAAACAAAAGATGAAAAACAAAATGCAGGAAGGATCTCTGCACTACAGCGGGCGCTAATATGAACTATTAGTAACATGTGAGGCTAATAAAGAGGTTAGAGCCCATAGAGAGGAGCTCAGAGTGACATTTAACCAGGTTTATTGATTCTGTTTAAAATACACTGCAAAACGATCTAGAAAGTAGTTACTTTTATTGTGGAGTAACTAGGTTACTAACTCAGTTACTTTTTGGGAGAAGTAACTATAACTAATTACTTTTTCAAAGTAACGTGCCCAACACTGACAATGTCAGCAACTATATAGTGTCATTATATGCTCATCCAAGAAAACTTAATGCAGGAAGCCAATTTTAAACCCTGCTGGGTGGAAAACTTTAAACCAGTTTGAATGACAAATTTAACTTACCAGCACTGTTTATTTACTGGAAACCATTAAAGATGTATTTAGTTGAATTAATCTAGAAGATTCAGTCAACTACTTATGATACATTTTGGAGTGCCTTTATGTTAAATTACAATATCAACGTCTTCTGTAATACTGTGACTGTGGAACTAGTCCTAATCAGTTGCCTTTTGAATCTATGCTTCTTTTTCTATGTCTGCTTCTGTCTCCTTGAACCCCAGTGGGCCTCAGCAGATGGCCGCTCACACTGAGCCTGGTTCTGCTGGAGGTTTCTTCCTGTTCAAAGGGAGTTTTTCCTCTCCACTGTCGCTACAAACACGCTTAGTGTGCGGGATTGCTGAAGAGTCAATGAGTCGATGCAATCAGCTGGTTTTCCTTAGATAGAAAACTTTGAATCAATCTGACTGGATGATCTGGTGAACTGGAAAGTGACCTGAGATGACATGTGTTGTGAATTGTATAAATAAACTGAATTGAATTGAATCCAGCCCAAAAATAAATAAAATATAAGATTTACTTCGACTTCTTCAGCTAGAATTGAGCATCTAACATTCCCGAAAGGTTTTTACATGGAAGTTGCAGCTCTTTGTTGCTCACAACTATGTAAGTTGGTTAAATAGTAACTATATTCAGAGAAGATCAGCCTGAGTGTTGGGTAATGTGCTCCTTCACCACATCTTATATTAGCAGTTTTGGTCTATTTACTTTCAATGTCATGGAGACAAAAAGAAACCACAACGAATGAAACCTTGACACTCAGATGTGACGAAGCGGGAACAAACCATATTGTAGAAATTTCTTTGAGAGTCTATCTGGTTGTAGTGTCTTAATTTTTAGGTCATTTAGTTTATTTAGGTCAATTTACTTATGTTTCCAGAGCCTCTGCAAAGAGCTGTGAAGCTGCACCACCAGGAGTCTTTATTTCATTAAAAAGAGACATCTGGTGTTAAAGCGTTTACAGTTTGGATGACATGTTTTATTTTTATGCTTAGAGAAACATCCAAAAACAAGGAAAAAAACCCAAGACGAGCAGGACTGACACTGACTCAGAGCCCAACCCACAGCCCTGGTGAGCACCTACACGTGTGCAATGACACACTGCTGATATCACACCTAAACCTCCCCGCCACAGATAAGATCCTGCTCGTGTTATGGTGTTATGAGCCTCCAACATGCTATTAGAGGCCATAAAGAAGTTATGTTGACTCTATTTTTTATCATCAGCAGTTAAAGGGCTCTCATAGAGAAGGAAAATGAAAGTTACACCGACCTCTTTTCTCCTCCAGGTCACGGAGGTACTGCCTGTAAGCAGCCGCAGCGTTCATTCCTCCCTAAGCATCCATACAAGTCCAGGGTTTTCCACAGAAGATCAGGAAAAGGAGAAGAAAAGGAACCAGTGAGGAGTAGGCGAGGAAGAGGGAGGGTCTTCGTTGAGCTGAGTGGCCTCTAAGATCCAGACAGCCAAAGAGGAACCATCCTTAACTACGGAGATAATCCTTCTTCTGCTTCTTGAGCGGATCTTTCCTGCGTTCCTCACCCTGTGGTCGTGTGCGCCTGGAGGTTAAGGTGGCTGTGAATGCGGTTGAGAGTTAGCAGCTCTAAGCCGGATAGAGGAACTGGACTTTGACCACACAGGCGGGAGGGTGATGTCACAGAGGCAACAGAAATGTGCGTTTCGCCGGCGTCTGCAGCGAACGCTCACAGAGGGACGGAAATGAGGCGTGTTTTTATTACTCACTGCTCAGCTGGGCTGCTTTTTATTAGCTTAAAGGCAGCTTTGCATGTTGGACCACGAGGGTTTGCCTCTCACCTCGGCTCAGATTGTTTCTCTTTAGATTAGAGAGTTTTTGCTTTGCATGAGCCGATTACAGCAGATGGGAGAGTTTTAAATAATTTACTCCCTTTCATTTCTTAATTTTAGTCTGTTTAATATTAACTATGGACTAAGCTCCTTTATAAAAGATTCCACTGTAGCAGAAGACAGGCCGTCAGTCACATCCGCCTCTGAGGTTGAATATTTACGGATGTCAACGTGGATTATGTCCTGTAACATTTCTGCTGGCTGGGATCAGAGTGGCTTTTACTGGGTAAATATACTGGTTTTTTTAGAAGCATCAGAAATACGAAAGGTTGGTTTATTCAATAACTCCATTCCAGGGCATTTAAATGTCAAATTTCAGATTAATCAATGTCAACCCTCTCAAGGCAGATGTTGCAGATTTGCAACAGCTAAATGCCACTTAACTAATTACTCCACAATGGAAAAAATATCTAAAAATGAGCAAAAATGTCTGAAATTAATGGATTTACTCCTAATTTGAGTAGGTAAATGAGATGATTTGCCAATCGAATGAGTATTTTTACTCTTAAAATAAGATATTTGGATAAAATGCACTTGAAATAAAACAATGCAATTGTGTTTTCTTATTTTAAATGTAAATTGTCTTGTTCCATTGGCAACGTATCTCACTTACCTCCTCAATTCAAGAACAAATGCACTTATTTTAAGAAAAAATGACTTGTCTAGATTTAAATTTTTTCCAGTGCACATCCATATTTCAAGAGCTTTTGTTACTCAGAAGTATAACAGAAGGACTTAGTTGTGTATTTGCAACAAACGGTTTCTCTCCAGCTCACCAGATCGCACTGCTGTCTCACTTTCAACATGGCGTCCTTGGTGTCACTGAAACAGATTTTCTAAGCACCAATTTCATGCAAGTATCACTACTAATTTCCATTATTTTGAAATCAATGCTACATAAGATGAATCATGAATGTGTATAGATATGACACATGCCGATTAGTGGATTTTATCTCCTCTGGGTTTTTCCACCAGAGGCATCCCGATTTCAATGTTGTGGATTTGCAACGTGTGCCCAAACAGGTACCAACGGATGCTACATAGATTGTTGTTTATTGTTGTTCTTCTTCTGTTTTGTGTTGGTTGGCAACTTCCAGAGGGGCATTACCGGCAACTACTGGAATGGAGCGTGAATCGGGATGTGCAGCCAGATGGAGATGACCCGTTCTGCTCATGAACTCTTGTTATCAGAGAACCGAGCCGAGCCAAACTCGGTTTGCCATTAGCTCGGTTCGGTTGTGTCTAGCTCGGTTCAGTTCAGTTTGCTTTCCATTTACACATGATAAGTTATCTCAGTTACTGAGCTCGGACCAGTCTCGGCACGGTTTTTCAAGGGTAGTGTAAATGGGGTATATGTAAAAAGTTAAATCAGTAGTGATGGTAAACAGCCTAGGAGGAAAAGCAGACATCTTTGGGTCCAGCCACAGATTCCTCTTTCCCATTAGGACCTTATCTATTCAGCTGAACACTGTTTGATGCTGTGGTGGCCTTGATATGATCTATAGAGGCACAAACACGTCATCCTAGACTGCTGCTGTTTCTGGCTGCTGTCAGACTCCAGAGAAGAATGAGGCCAGTGAAAGGAAACGCCATGGATGTGAGCAGAAAAGAGAGAAAAATCCATTTGTTAGCAAGCAGAGAGATGCCTAACGCTAATGTTAAAGGAAAATTCCGGTTTTTAACACTTTTAGCCCATTTTCTGTAGTGTCCAGGATGAAATCGAATGATCGACACCAAAATTTTGACGATTGGTCCTGTCTCTGCTATTTGGCTCATGCAGAATCCCCCCCTGGCTGCTTCAGAATGGCTTCCATAGTGCATGTCCGATAATGTCCTTAAAACAACCTTAAACGTTCTTTTTTTTAAATATGCTACTCACCGGGTCGTCAGCGCTGTTCAATGACGTTCCAAAAAAAGTTTCGTGAAGAAAAACCGTTCCTGTCTTGTTTTATTTAGCATTTTGTAAATCCCAGAACTATTTTTTCCGATACATCACAACCGCTTATAAACTTCCGCTTCCCGTTCGAATCTGAAGCGTTGCACACTCCAGACCACTAGTTGGCGACGGTATCCTCTACCGTCAAACTCAAAGTCCAATATGTCCTCCTCAAGAATCCACCTTTCGTATTCCATTTTCAGAGTTTTTTAAAGTGTTTAACAAAGACGTTAGCACCTCGACGTCGGAGTACACAGAGTGAAGCAGAAACACTTGGGCCTTGCGAAAAGACTACAACTAAGCGTAAACAGGCCCCATTTCCGTTTCCGGTGGCAGCGGAATATTGACTATTCCTACAGAACTCAATGGGATTTACAAAATGCTAAATAAAACACTACAGGAACGTTTTTTCTTTACGAAACTTTTTTTGGAACGTCATTGAACAGCGCTGACGACCCGGTGAGTAGCATATTTTAAAAAAAGAACGTTTAAGGTTGTTTTAAGGACATTATCGGACATGCTCTATGCTAGCCATTCTGAAGCAGCCAGGGGGGATTCTGCATGAGCCAAATAGCAGAGACAGGACCAATTGTCAAAATTTTGGTGTTGATCATTCAATTTCATCCTGGACACTACAGAAAATGGGCTAAAAGTGTTAAAAACCGGAATTTTCCTTTAACTAATGCTAATGCTACCTAATGCTAATGATAATGCTCATACACAACGACTGAAAGTACTAGTTAATAAAATATGCTGTGACGAGTGACGCCTCACCTCCACCCACCCCATATAACCAGTACTAGTGGAAAAGACCGTTGGTAACCGCTCTGGGTTGGTACTGGTGGGAAAGAAGTTGGTTTTCTAGATCTTAGTAGAGAGTTCTAGAAATTAAACTGAAATCATGTCCGAAAAGGGCAAAAAAATTGTACAGAAGATGCTGGTAAAGATCACAGAGGGATCAGCAAGGAGAACAATCTAGAGATGATGTTTTAACTTAAACATTAATCATTAGAATTTCCGCCTTCAGCAGGAACAGACTGTAATTACCAACAGAATTCTATTTATTGATCATATGTCCGAACAATATTTACACAGCGACACTCCCTCTGTCCCTTATCAGCTGCGTCTTCTTTTTATTGTCCCCTACAGGACCACAGGACAAATATTTACCAGCTTCTCACCAAGTAACAGCGACAAACACACAGAGGGTGAACGCTGAGGATCATCGTCACGACGACCGGCATCAATAACCTGAAAAAGCTCCTTTCACCCCAGAGAACAGAGACGTGAAAACGGAAGAGAGCAGCATTATAAACGCAGCTCCGCCTGCTGGATTCAGAGCTGAATCTACGGTTTAAGGCTGAACCCAGAGGCAGAGCAGCTCTCTGAGGCTTCCTCATCACCAGGACAGCAGGAAATGAATGGATCAGGCTGGAGAACCAGCTTCATCATAAATAGGATCAGCTCTGTCCGTATTCCTTCTCTGCCCTCTAACTTTTACATATATGAAACCTTTACAATGTTCTAAATACGTAATGTGAGACAATGACATAGAAGATATTTGATTTTAAAAATGCACCGTTTTTTATTTCAAACTAATTTCCAAATATTGAATCAAACAAAAACTTTATGATGCTAATAAAATGTGAAAAGCTTTATTTTTCTTTCTGCTTTAAATGTTTCATTATTTCTGGAATAATTTAAGCTGTGGTTGATGCGAAATCAATAAGACACGCAGAAAGTTCACGGCAGAAATGATGCAGGTAAGAAGCAATGAAAGTAGGGATGCACGATATAATCGG
>NW_015150737.1:541190-543838 GCF_000732505.1 Cyprinodon variegatus
ACAAAACTGCTATTTTCAATGACTACTTATTTTTGTCCAGCTTTAACATCGGTATCGATATCGGTTATCGGCTACATGAGTTTTAAATTATCGGCATATCGGCCAAAATCCCAATATCGTGCATCCCTAAATGAAAGCTTTTTATATTTTATGTTTTTATATTTTATATATTAGATACTGAGAAACAACTGCTTCTTTTGTTTACATTTTTTCTAAACTTCTATCCTGGGTGGGGTCATTTGCAACCGGCCTTCTGATTGGATGAGAACTACCTTTTAGTTGCTCATTCAATCTTGTTGCTGTTCTAGAAAGAAAACTTCCGTTGCATCTGAAGAGGTCAGAGCTGCAATGAGAAACCTCCTGCTAAAAAGAAGCAAAGCAAATAATATTTGCAAATAATGAGGTTAAAAACACAAAGTTGTCCCAGTTGCATGAAATGCATGAATTTGTCCTTTCTGCAAACAGGCGTAATAATGGAAAGCTTAGTTGTGGAGGACATGCATAGCTGACTGTTGATGCTTCACAGCTCAGTGAGGGATTGAAGCGGCACAGGATGCGGTGCGCTTAGAGGACACCGCTGGCTGGTAAAATTGTCAGCTAACCTCCAACAAATATCTGCTTCAATGCTTCTTGTCCAAGGATGTGATCTATTGAAAAAAATGATTAACAACTGCAACTAACAGCTTTTTTATCATTTTAATTTTCAACTATCTTAGACTATTCCATGGCTCACTATTAGGGATACAGGTTACTGATTAATTAATTAATCTCAATCTGATTGATCTTATCAGGCAACTAACTGATAAGTGGCCGTTAAAAGAGTTCCTAAAACAAAACAGTTTTCTCTTAAATCAAGAGGATCGTTCTTAACGTAAAGTACTATTTTTTTTTTTTTCTAATGTGGTGAATTTAAAAATAAAAAAATGTACATCAGAATTCTGACTTTTTTCTCAAAATTCTGATTTTAATCTCAGAATTCTGACTTTTTTCCCATGTTAAACTGAAATAAAATTTAAAAAAAAAATCAGTTGACATTTTTTTATTTTCTTTTTCCCCAGTAGCCCTAATCCTCTTCCGTAGGTTAATTACCTTTAGAAGCAACATATTTTATGTACCACATAAGGTGATTGTGTGGGAGCAACATCTATTTGAAACGGGCTTCAGGGGCGGATCCAGGATTTTTTAAAGCAGGGCTTCAAAAGTTGAGTAGAGGAGCCTTGGAAGCCAAAAAACTAACAATTAGATTGAAATTTTTATGTTATCAACTAGTTTTTTGTAAACAAGCCTAATCTTTATGGTATCTAAACTGCTCTTAAAACATTTCTAAGCTCCTGGTTGGGCGTAAATGGAGAGTTTCGTCACGCTCCCCTTAATTTTTGATGTGCTAAAATGAATTTCCTCCAGTTTGTGTCTTCAGATGGATTTCAGAAATCCTGACCAACAAAATGTGCTCATTGCCAACCCGTTTCCTCCTAAAGCTGAAAATGAAAAGTTTAAATCTGTCCATACAGTAGCAGCCATTCAAAACGGCCGTTTCCAGTCAAAGGCCAGCGACTCCCAGAAAAATCCCCTCCAACTTCCAGCCACTGGCCTTCTCCTGGCCGTGCATTTTTTCTTCAGACCTTTTCACTGACTTACAAGGTCTGACCAGGATATAACGCTTCAATTCAGATCTTAATGTCCACAAATCATGACAGAAAGAATATTTTAGTACAAAGATTGATGTTTAAAAAGGAATTATAGGGAACCAGCCAGGGAAAGTGGAGAAACCTTGAATGGCTTCTACTGTATAAACCTAGAATAACCCCAAAGCTGATGACCAGAATCCAAACACAAGCTTAAGCGTCCTGCTGGTGACATTTAAACCCAATCCGTTCCACTCAACATCTCTCTTTGGTTTTCTAAATTTCCAGCCCAGTAAAGCTGAAAACTGTTCGGCCGTCTTGAACGCCCCCCCCTGGGTCTCCTCTTTCAGATGACCCTGTCAACAGCCGCCTGCTTCAAAGGCAAGCCTGGACACCACACACACAGACCCAAAACCTGCTTTTCCTGTGGCCGGTAACCATGGAAACCGGACAGCAGCGAGACGCCGGTGTGTTTTTCCACTTCTTACACCCCATCCTCTGGATTAAAGAGGGTGAAGCAAACCGGAAGCACAGCAGGAAACGTCCGACCGATGATCAGTAAACATCAGAGGATAAAAAAAACTGGAAGAGTTTCACATCTCTCCAGCAAGAAGACGGAAATCTCTTTAAAAATCCAAACATCATATGAAAACAACTGGAAATCTAAATGTTTTCCCTCCTTTACAGATTGAGAGTAGAAGCCTTTAAACAAAAATAACAACAAGAGATACGGATGTGTTTACCTTTGTTGTAGGAAGTCAGCAGGAACAGCAGCAGCAGAACCATGAAAGAAAAAAGGAAAGAAAAAACAACCAGGTTAGAGTTAAGGTCGTAAATTTAACACGAACTTTAGAAAACGCAACAACGTTCATTTCGGAAATTTTCATTTCACCGTTAAGCTGCTGCTAATTTACTGTTTGAAGGCTAAACAAACCGAAATTTCATTTCAGGGTTCCTACAGCATAAGGAAAGTTAAATTCAAGACTTTTTAAGACTTTTTAATGCCACTTGAAATAAAAATTT
>NW_015150737.1:544642-564347 GCF_000732505.1 Cyprinodon variegatus
GCCTCATGTATGTTCCCTGGTTTTAGCCATGGAGAAAACTCTTGGCTGGAGACAATTTTGGTTACATTTGCTCATATTTTCTAGACAAAAAGTTAATGGTGCATCTCCCAAATGTCCCGCCCGCAACAACGCTCTATTGGTTCCACTATCGGGACGAACCAATAATGGCGAGCCGTTATTTTTTTTTTATAAAAAATTTTTTTTTTTACAATTTTAACGTTTTATTTAGATTACCAAAAAAAAAATTTGTAATAAAAATAATCCTACTTATGATTTTTTAAAAATTAAGACCTACAAAAGACTGATTTAAGACATTTTAATACCAATTAAGGCCTTATTACTACTACTTTATTTATCAAGCACATTTAGAACAACCAGGGTTGACCAAAGTGCTGTACAGGAATCACAGTTAAGGAACATAAGATAAAAGCTGAAGACTAAAATACATAAACACATAAAAATAGAATAAGTAAGTAAGTAAACTTTATTTCTATAGCACTTTTCACAGACCAGGGTCACAAAGTGCTGCACAAATTTATAAAACGTTTATATAAATTAAAACAACATACAGAAACAGTAAACACAGTATTAAACTAAAAAACAAGTTTAAAAAAGTGGGTCTTTAGTTGTTTCTTAAAAGTGTCTATACAAACAAGAGAGCGAATGGTAATAAGATAAATGTTTCAATTAAAATACATTTTAGAATAAAATAAATTAAAAATAAAATTTTGCCAAATGTCCACTTAGACATGATTAAAAGCCAGGGAGAAGAAATGTGATTTTAAAGAGGATTTAAAAACCTCAAAGGAGCCTGCTGATCTGTGTAATTTGCTCTGTTCTTCTTGTGTACAGTCACTGTGTTTTGTGTAAAAGCCTAACTGGGGACAGACATTGAGAATTAGCCTTTGGCTAAAATGTTGTAGTGTGTGACATGATGCATGAAACATACCGGTACTTGTCCCTATCAAATAAACAAATAAATAAATAAATCTAACATGCCAAGGCAAGTTATTCCAGAGCCTCGATCACCTTTAGTTTTTAGTCCGGTTTTAGGCATCTCCAGTAGCAGCTGATTAGAGGATCTCAGTGTTCTGGCCGGGGCATGAATTTGGAGAAGCTCAGTCAAATACTGGGGGACTAGACCATCAAGAGCTTTAAAAACAAATAATAAAGTTTTAAAATCTATCCTAAAAACAACCGGGAGCCAGTGCAGTGAGGCTAGAACAGGTGATATGTGGTCACGTTTACGTGTGCCAGTAAGGAGACGGGCAGCTGCATTTTGTACTAACTGCAGACGGTGTAAAAGTGAGTGGTCCAAGCCAGCATATAAAGAGCCTTAGTTTTATTTTGAAGAATTCAATGCCTTTAAGACTTTTTAAGGACCCGCGGGAACCCTGTGTTAGGATAATCATCATTGATAATGTGTGAGTTTATTACACCTTAATATTAGCTGCCTGTTGCGTGTCAGAAATGATGTTTTCTCCAGTAGTTTATCTAATTAGGTCAGTTTCTCAGTATATGCAGCTATAATCTTCCTTCAGCTAAGAACAAATAGTAATATTTTGATAAGGCTGGAGCCATGAATGTCTCCTCATCTGCAAACGTTTATGATATAATGATGTCATGATGTAGGATAATGAAGTATAAAAGGCTTTGCTACCTGTTTGTCGGGGCCTCTTCCCCAGAACACTGCAAAAACGATCAAGAAATAAATAAAAATGTCTTAAATTAAGTGTATTTACACTTAATTTGAGTAGGTAAATGAGATAGTTTGCCAATGGAATGAGTAATTTTACTCTTAAAATAAGATAATTAGATAATATGCACTTGAAATAAGACAATGCAATAGTGTTTTCTTATTTTAAGCGTAAATTGTCTCTTTTCATTGGCAAGATGTCTCTTTTACCTCCTTAATCCAAAAACAAATGCACTTATTTCAAGAAAAAATTACTTATATAGGTTTCCATTTTTTCCAGTGTAACCAAGACTTTGGTCAAGCATAAATGCCGATGGGCTCAACATTGAGGTAAGAAGTTAAAATTGTATTTATTTTCTGTTTATCTCTGATTTAACGACAGAGAAAATGTCTCCTTTACCTCCTCAATTCAAGAACAAATGCACTTATTTTAAGAAAAAAAGACTCATCTAGATTCATATTTTTTGCAGTGAAGTGAGCCCGGTTGGTGAGCAGCTGCCTTCTGCAATTCTAAGCACCTTCTCTGTTCTGAGTAAAATTACAATTTATATCAAAATCTCTCTTATGAAGTGTTATTTCACTTTTCAGGAAAAAGAACCGGAGAAAGAAAGCTTCAAGTTTTAGACACAGAGCTTTCCTTTAACAGCACCTTTAACTGCTGCTGCAAACAAGTCATTCTGATATGATGGGATGGATGATGAAGCCTGAAGAGCAAAGAGCTGCGTCTAAACCGAATAAAAACCGTCTCCTACTTTTTTCCAGGGTTTTATTGTCATTGCAGCACAACGAAATTCCCTCTCAGCATTTAACCAGTCACCAAGGGATGCTGGTTAAACGGGTGGGCTGCCAATGAGTGGCGCCTGCTCAGGGTACCTATAGTGGCAGCCTGTGGAAGTGGGTTTGAACTCACAACCTCAGGATTTTAAGCTCTATTCTCTAACCGCTAAGCAGCCACTCCCCACTTCATGTTGGCAAGGAGCACACATTTCTGGGCATGCAATGAAACATTCACTGATCACTAAAATCTGTGGCAGGTTGGCAAAGAGGAAAACATGGAGAATGGGTTGGAATCTGGTTCTGAAATCATTTCAGAACCACGGATCACCTTTAGATCAGTTTACTGAACCTAATCCCAGTTCCCCGGGTCGTCCTCAGGCGTCTTTTTCCAGCTCTCTTTGGATCTGAGTTGCTTCTTATCAAATGTAATAGGCTTATCTTGATATTTTTTTTTTTACAATTATCTCATGTCTTTTCATCTCAAGATCACATTAAGTCCTGACCATGGGCGGTTCTAGAGAGGGGCCAACGGGGGCCAGGGACCCTGTAGATCATGTCCTGGCCCCCTGTTATGGCCCCTGTACTGAAGAAATAATACTTAAAATTAATTCTAACGGTGATATGTGCTGGAACAGACATGGTTACTGATAGGTCCTTTGGATGCATTTCATTTTTTTTCGTTATGAATTATGTTTTTACTAGGGATGCACGATATAATCTGCCCCCTATCGGTATCTACCTTAAAACTGAATATCGGACATTGGCCACCCCACCGATATTTAACCCGATATTTGATCAGCTTCTGAGTTTCTAAAGTCTAAAAAAAAAATAAATACTACTTCTTGTTCTTAAAAAACTTCTTTTTTACAGACTTAAAAACTTCTAAAGACGAGGGAAAAAATATTGATACATTAAAATATCCCAATATCTTCATATGCTGATATATTGCCATTTAAAAACACCATATCAATCTCTTTTACTAATGAAATATTGCTATATGTCATCATTATGCTACGAAATCCCCCGAAAATTCACAAAATGTTGCCATATTTTTATGTTGATATATTGACGCGGTATCGATCTATTTTACTAACAAAATCTCACAAGAATTTGCAAAATATCACGAGAGTTTGTAACAGAATGATGAAATTTCACGAGATCTTGAAAGTAAAATAGATCGATACCGCGTTTTTAAAAATCAATTTGATATCAGCATATGAAAATATATTTAAGTATATTATTTTTCAAAGTGTCAGAAATGGATAACAAAACGGCTATTTTCAATGACTACTTATTTTTGTCCAGCTTTAACATCGGTATCGATATCGGTTATCGGCTACATGAGTTTTAAAATATCGGCATATCGGATATCGGCCAAAATCCCAATATCGTGCATCCCTAGTTTTTGCTAATTATTTAAAAACAATAAGATGATAGCTTCAGTGGTATTGAGGTAGGATCCCAGTTTTTATCTGCTAAATGTTTTTTTAAACAAAAAAAAAAAAAATTACTCTAATTTTTACAGCTGTATTTATCCGTTCTTCTTGAGTTCTAATTCAGATTTGATAGAAAATGTGATTTTAACCTAAATTAGGTGAAAAATATGTAAAATTCCTTAATTATAAATGTATATTGACCTCATAAGAAATAGAATTTTAATTAAACCTAATTGAATGGAAATTTCACTACATGCAGCTATGGTGATATATTTGAATCCGTTGTCCTGTTTTTAATTTCATGCTTTTCTGGGCCCCCATGAAAACACGCTGGCCCCCTCCTGGCCCCCTGGTACCTTTGGTCTAGAACCGCCACTGGTCCTGACTTCTCACATTTCATCTGATGATCACCTCGAGATGCAAGTCTTTCAACCCGAGTCGAGAGGTCTTTCTTTTTCTGTCTGAATCATTTTACGAATGTTTCTAAAGAATGGAAACGATAGAAACCCAATCTGAAAGTCTTTTAGGAGCATGAAGCAAACTGGGCTTGTTAAGGCCTGTTTGACTCTCTGCAGCTCTTCTACCCTCAGATCCTGTCTGAAGGTGTGTTTTTAGTTTTATAGGATTTTTTGAGGATCCGTTCAATCATGAAGCCGCCCCCACATGCATCTCAGGAAATCCTGCATTATCATCTACAGGTGCTTTCCTTCTGCTCGGCAGCTGTAGAATGATTTTGAACTATTACCAACATGGGGTCCACTTTCTGGAGCTAAATCACAACAATCACATTTCTTTCCTGCTTTATTGTGAGACGTTAATCTCCTCGTGTTTGTTTTTTCATCTTCTTTGCTCTACTTCACCTGGCCTTTTCATTTCTAGGCTCTGTTCAAACCTGCATCATCCTCTGATTTTCTACAATCCGCTGCTCACTGATAGACGAAGGAGAGGAAGTTTGGAAAAACCGGGTGATGAATAAGGAGTTATGAAAAGAATTAAGAAAATAATAATGTGCTTTTCATCACTTTATACATCCTTTCATCCATTTCAATAGTAAAGTACACAATTATACACTTTTTTTAACATTTAGTTTCATTTTCTACAGGGATATTAATTATTCTTCAATTTTCCTTTTATTACACAAGTGATTTTATCTTCCTGCCTAACAGAAATTTAACCAAAAATATGAAAAATACTAAATAAAATCTCTGTGCAGAAAGTTTTTCTTTATCATTTACTCTCTTAAATTTTATTTGTTAACAGTTGCAATAAAAAGATAAATGAATTGAGGGACAGAAAATAATATGCTGCTCCAGCTGAGCCACATGATGCAGCAGAAACTTAATTAACACCTTATAAAGGTAGAGGTTCACTGAATTATTAGATCTTTAGATCTTATCTCAGAATCTGATGATGTAACAAACACCATTTCTGAATGTATTTTTCCCTAATTATCAGTTTACTTTAAAAACCTGTTATTATTTTCCTCTTAACACGTTTTTTAATACTTCATCCTCCGACCTTAGACTTATCCGAAGCTGTTTTACTTTCACTAAATTACAATAAATATTTTAGGTAACTGGTTAAACTGCGGCCTTTATGGACAGTTTTTGGGGGCTGTGAGCAGCAGCTTAGTTTACTTTGGGTCTGTGTTCTGTCAGATCAGCATACTTCATCAGACCAGCATACCCATAATCAATATGTAAGCACAAAACCTCCGATTTGCATTCATCTCTTTAGTTTTGTACGAAAAAGAGACTTAAAACTACTTCGAAGGGGCGTGTATTCCTTTAGTCATGTACAAAAAAACTATTTAATGTCAGATCACCATAATGTTCAAAAAAAAAAAACACCAAAAACTACTAAGTCATTAAGCAGTTTATTTTTTAGTTTTTTGTGCATGACTAAATGGATGCATGACCACTGAGGTAGTTTAAAGTGTATTTTTTGTACAAAACTGTGGTGGATGATCCTCTTTTCTTGCTTTATATTATATTACAATTTATGTTTAAGTTGGTTATTTATTTTAGACAGGTATTTTCTAATGGTTGCACACTTTATTTAATGTCTGTCTGAATGGTTTATTTACACTTGTTCTTTTGTTTGAGGTGCTGCTGATGCAAACCAGCTGGAGAAGGAAAGCTGGAGCGTACCATTTTTGAAAGACTGACGGGGGGAGACTTGTTTCAAGTTGTTTTCAATTAGTTTGTCACTTAAATACTCACTTATTGTTTCTGCTAAGTTAAAGTTAGTTTTGCTTCATTTGTTTCATAGAATGGTTATTTTTTGTATTTATTGGTTCTTTTTAAGCAGCCTTTAGTTCTTTGTTTGCAGGTCGGTTTTTTTGTTTAAGTTGGATCCTCAGTTGACCTCAGTTAAGTTGGGCCCAGATTCATGTTATTTTGTATTTAAGTTATTTTGTATTGCTTTTGAGCCTTTGTTAACCATTTTTGACACAATTAAATGAAAGCACTTTTCCAATTTTGTCCTTATTTAAGTTTGGTACCTCACAAAAACTAAAGGGATAAACGAGTATTTACTCTGATTCGACAAGGCATCCTCATCTGACAGAACATCTTCATCTGACCGGCTCTCATACGCCTCATATTTCTACAACATTTCCAGTTAATAGAATAAATTCCTGTTTGTGTTCCTGGTGGCCAGCTCCCCAGAGAGGGCGGGAGTTGCCATAGCAACCAGTGACTCAGCATTCCCCGAGTCTGGCTCTTTTCCCTGTATCTGACACATTTTGGCTGAGAATGTACAGAAATCAGACACACACAATATGATTTATGAATTAATCAGTGAATATTTGCTGATTTCACTGCTTTTTTTTTTTTTTATCAAAACAAACATTATGATAAAAGATGTTCCGTTAGTTTTTAGTCTTAGAAAAGCTTTGTTTTTTTAGTGTAAAATATCAACCGCTAAAATAACTAGCAGATGTAATCTAGGACATGTTCTCTGTAATATTCTGAAATATTTCCCTCCTTCATGAACGGACGCTCAGCATCATTGTTAATAAGCGCTGCTCATAATGAAAGCCATTGAATATTAAAGTCATCCAATAAACTTCCATTACAGCTGACTCAATGTTTTTTGTTTTTTTCATAAAAGATGCTCCATAGATTTAGAAATCAAACAGGCAGGATTAATGAGAACCAGAAATCACTTAAGAAACTCTTAGATTTCTATTTCCCTCTATTTTAAGTGAATATTAAAAAGCAGAGAACTGTTTTTATTCCGTCTGAGGGGACCGATCAGGTGATGAGGTCTGAGTGAGCAGCACGGCTCGCTGTGAGATTAAGAAAAGAAGAAAAATTTGTTTTCTGAACTTTCCTCCAAAGCTTTGGGCGGAGCAGGAGATTCACATGAGAACCTCTGCGTTGGCTTTTCCTAATCAAGCGTTATTTAATTCAACACAAACAGATTAGCCTCCTTCAAACAGGGAGGGACTCAGGGGTCTGATATAAAGCTGTTTATCTAATCTACTTATTCTGACAGAGAAAAATGTCTGATTCATCTCAGCTCTGATCCAACCTGCAGATCAGTTCAGGATCTCTCCTCTAACCGACCTACATTCAGCTTCACCTCCGACCTTTCTGTTAAAACACAGGAAGAAAACAGCATCAGCAGTCGTCTAAAAACGATCCTCAGATTAATTTATCCCGTTCGTCTCTCGTGACAGAGCTCAGCCCGGCCAGATAAACGCTCCTTTGTTCCGTTTGTGGATCGCCGTTGGCTGGCAGCTATCGGAGGAAGAGCTGTTTCATTGACACCTCCCCCCTGATGATTCATCCTCACAGTTTTCGCTTCAACATCTTGTTTCTCGGGAGAAATCAGGCATTTCTCACTAATTAAGAGGTTTCTAAAGTCCACAGCTCAGGAAAGAACCAGAACCGGATCTTTAGGCTCATCCCTTCCAGCAGGATGTTTCTTAAATCTGTCTGTGGGGTTTGGACACTAAAGTTTCACAGACAGACACCTGAACATGTTTTTTATTTTCAGCAGAGGCTGAAAATAAAACAGAAGGAGCATTCTGAACAAAATCATGCTTAAAATATTTACCTTACCTTGTGTTTAGAGATGCACGGATATGAACCTGCCTCCTATACCAGGTGACCTCTGATCAATACAGATTTTAACGACGAATAAGTTGAAGCATGTTTTTTTCTCACAAAGGTTTTAGTGCGCAGTGTGCTAGGATGAAATGCGATTTTGGAACAGTGTCAAAATTCGCCAAATTGTGCCAAATGCATTTTTTTTTACTCATAAAAGGGAATCTGTGGTCAGACAAATATGCTGATTTCCATTATTGGAGACTTTCTACATAAGACAAAGCCTTTTGATCGTAACATTTAGCCGCTGGTTCATTGAAATTTACCAATAAAATCAACAAACTGAATAGAAAATGAGAATAACAGAGCAAGCTTATGTAACGCATGCCGGTTACATCACCTGAAAAGGTCGCACAATGACCTCCGACCCCTCTTTGGAAAGGTCTGAACCTCTAGTTTCCAATGATGGCGGCCATTAGGGGATGTGGCTAAAACTGAATACCTGCTGTTGCATCACTCCAGCAGAGTCGAACATCAGGTGAAATTTTAAATCTAATTCTATTTGTTTACACAGCTATAAAACAAACAAGTATTTGTGAAAAAATCATTTTGAAACATGTTTTAGAAATTATAAAGCCCCATTTCAAAGACGTGCGGATGAAACACCATGTGACTGTGTTTTGGCCATTTCTATAAACAGATAAATATCAGCTGGTGTCAGCTGGGCCTGGTACCCGGCCTGCCGGATTAATCGATTACTAAATTAGTTGAAGATTATTTCAATAGTAGATTAATCCCGATTAATTGTTTCACGCTTAATTTGGATTATAAATTAATAGGCAGCTCTAAATGCTGGGTTTAAAAGGTCAAACAGAACATGAAATTGGTTCTGTTTGGAATCAGAGCAGAACCTCTCTGTCCTGCAGTACATGAACTAGCAGCTATAATAAAACAGAACAAATCGTGCTCTATGTGAAACCAATCAGAGTTAAACAGCAATAAAAAGTTTGTTGATCCTTAAAGACCCAGACGGGTTGAGAACAGCTGGACCGGAACCCGTCCCGAAATGATCCTGGTAGAAACTGGACCCGGCTGTTTCTGAGAACATCGACATTCATCTGATTCCTTGTTTTCACTTTTTAATCTGAGCTGCAGAATAAAGCTTCTCCGTATCAGTGGCTGCCGAGTTACTGCTGCAAATAAGACGATAGAAACATTATAATAGAGACAATAAGCGGATTTTATGATCACTGTACGACAAAAATAAACATCTTTGGGGGAAAAAAGGCTTTTCTAACTGAATCGACCTCACTGGAAAAAATGGAAATCTAGATAAGTAATTTTTTCTTAAAATAAGTGCATTTGTTCTTGGATTAAAGAGGTAAAAGAGACATTTTGCCAATGGAACAAGACAATTTACACTTAAAATAAGAAAACACAATTGCATTGTCTTATTTCAAGTGCATTTTATCTAATTATACTATTTTAAAAGTAAAAACAATCATTCCATTGGCAAACAATCTAATTTACCTACTCAAATTAAGATTAAATACACTTAATTTAAGAAATTTTTACTTATTTCTAGATCGTTTTTCCAGTGATCGAGCCTAAAAAAGGTCAGGAAGGAACCTGCACTGCAAAAATTATGTAGAAATAAGTAAAAATGTCTTAAATTAAGTGTATTTACCCTTGATTTAATTAGGTAAATTTGATAATTTCCCAATGGAATGAGTATTTTTACCCTTAAAATAAGATAATTAGATAACTTGGATGCACTTGGAATGAGACAATGCAATTGTGTTTTTTTATTTTAAATCTAAATTGTCTTGTTCCATCGGCAAAATATCTCTTTATCTCCTCAATTTAAGAATAAATGCACTTATTTTAAGAAAAAATGACTTATCTAGATTTTGTTTTTTTCCAGTGTGAGGAATCAATCTAATCAGGTTTGCTTAAATAATGATTATATTACTCTGATCTTTTGTTTATAAAAAAAAAAAAAAGAATAACTTTGCTCTGTGAGCAGCTTTATTTGGTAAAATAATTAGGATTTATTCATTTATTATGAAGATTCATCCAAATAGCTGTAAATGTACCACAGTTAGCCGGTTGGTTATTAGCTGTTTTACTGTAGGGGGGGGAAGCTGGAGCTTAGCAGACGGACCGATCAGAGGTGGATCTAAAATAAATCAGCCAGTAAACACAAACAGTCATGCTGGTCTGAAAAATGCGAGCAGAGCTGGAGAGAGGAGGTGGGTGGAGCGGCGAAAGCTTAGAGTGGGAGGAAGGACAGACAGCGAGGGACTGATGCCGACGTCCAAACGGAGCGGACCTGAGCTGATGGAACGCTGCATTTTAGGGTCTTTAGGTTTGTTTACAGGAAAATTTAAAGATCAACAAGCTTTGAAACTGACAGGAAAAAAAAAAAACTTTAAAAAAAGCCACTAATGGTTGCAACAAGCTGGATGACGCAAACACTTTTGATTTTAAAGATAAAACAAGAGGAACTTCCACTTTACAGGAAAGCGATGACGGAGGCTGGATTTTTCAACCTTCATGCTTTAGGAACAATTTTTAAGCGATTTCTGCAAACCTGCACAGTATGGACAGAAACAAGCTCCACCAAAAAAGTAAATTTAACCCTATAAAGCCAAGTGTCTCATATTTGATACAGGAGATTTTGAAACCTCTGCATCATCAGTGTGAAGTTTTTGTTCTTGAAACCCGGACTTACATAATCAGACACATGTAGTGAACAGAAAACATAAAAAAGATGATATAGAAATGAGTAATATATAAAAAATGATGTAATTTAATGTTTTTACAAAATTTATATAGTTATTTCATTTGTCACAAAGTACAATGACTATTCTAATTTTGGAAAATTAGAATCTTCTGTCAATTATTTCCTGGTTCAGGCTTTAAAGGGTTAAATTGTTCTGACTGAATCTGGATTCATGTGATTTGAAATGAAATAATATGGTTTGGAAATGTATTTAAAAAAAAATCTGAACTGAATTTATGGTTAAAAACTGGAGAAAAAAAAAACTTGTTTTAAATATATGATTCCTAGTTAATTAAATGTGTCCATTTTTTTTTTATTTAAGTTCAAAAATTCATTTTTTTGGGTGTGAGACGACCAGGTTCTTAAGTATGGAAGAGGATTTGGACCACTGAAAAAAAAAGTTAACTGATTTTTAAATTTTATTTCAGTTTAACATGGGACAGAAGTCAGAATTCTGACTTTTTTTCTCAGAATTCTGAGATTAAAGTCAGAATTCTGACTTTTTTCTCACAATTCTGACTTCAATCTCAATAAAAAAAGTCAGAATTCAGAGATTCAAGTCAGAATTCTGAGAAAAAAAGGCAGAATTATTACCTTTTTCCCATACTAAACTGAAATAAAATGTAAAAATCAGTTCACGAGTCTACGGAAACCGCGGCAGACCAAACCAGATGAAAGTGCGCATTCAGCTCGGCAAAGAACTCATGCTCTTCCTCAACACTGAAGTCCTCAGACATTTTTCTTTCGTTGTTTCTTTCTTTGCACAGGTAAACAGCACATTTCTTCTTCTACGCTTGCATTATTGGCAGAGCAGACGCTGAATGCGCACTTTCATCTGGTTTGGTCTGCCGGCTTCCGTAGACTCGTGAACGCGCTTTTAGGAAATCCTATACACTACTGTTTATGCTCTAAAAACATTCTAAATGACTTCGTTTCGAGTAAATTCTGGATGCTACCAACTCAGGACACTTGGAATACATTGGACGAGCAGTATGGAGGAATATTGACACGTTTTGTGGACTTTTATGGACCTTTCTGCCTCGGGCGCCATAGACCTCCATTATTTGAATGTCAGCAGACAGCAAGAAGCCTCCCAGATCTCCAGATGCATTTGAGATATCAAAAAAGTACTCCAGAGTGTTGTTCAGCATGGGGGTGAGTAGAAAATGAAGGCTAATCATGTTTTGGGTGTACTATTCCTTTAAGCCAGAGAGTAACCGAACAGAGAAAAGCATTTTCCATCAGAAAAAAAAGTATTAATTATCTCAGTAGATGTTGTTAACAAGGTCTAATCATCATGTATAAGAAATGTCACAACAACAACAAAATTGATTGGTTAGAGCTAACTGTAACAGCTGGCAGGAGGACATAAACAGCTGATGAGGAGGAATTCCAGCATCGGTTCTCCTGCAGATATTTGGCCGTTCTCCTTCATTCCTGCTCCTCCATCTGTCTTCCTGTTCAATCAATAGCTGCTCATATGTCTGCAGAGGAAACCGAATGGAACAGAGCTGCTAACAGTCGCCTCACGGCAAACATTCAGCCGTCCTCACCAGAGGATCCGGGTGCGACAGCGGGGGAGGTCATCTCTCTGTCCTGATGCCTCCTGACAGGCAGGGTCAAAGGTCAAGGCCCTCTGTGAACCTCCAGCTCCCAAACTGCTGATCACACTTCAGCTTGAAAGAATCAGACTATTTTCTCAGTGTGAATCAGTCTTTTTATTTACTATACCTACTTCAGTGATCCAGTATTTACGTTTTAACAAACTAATCCAGCTGAATATTAGAATTTCTGTCACTACACTGAAAAAACAATCTGAAATTAAGTTAAAAAATTCTTAAATCAAGTGTATTTACCCTTAATTTGAGCAGGTAAATAAGATAGTTTGCCAATGGGATGAGTATTTTTACACTTAAAATAAGTTAATTAGATAATATGCACTTGAAATAAGACAATGCAATTGATTTTTCTTATTTCAAATGTAAATTGTCTTGTTCCATTGGGAAAGTGTCTCATTTATATCCTCAAATCAGGATAAAATGCACTTATTTTAAGAAAAAATGACTTATTTAGATTTACATTTTTTGCAGTGTAATAAAGGGAATATAAAATATTGACTAACAAACATCTCGAAAAACGATCTAGAAATAACTAAAAATTCCTTAAATAAAGTGTATTTGCCCTTAATTTGAGTAGGTAAATGAGATAATTTGCCAATGGAATGAGTATTTTACTCTTAAAATAAGATAATATGCACTTGAAATGAGACAATGCAATTGTGTTTTCTTATTTTAAGTGTAAATTGTCTTGTTCCATTGGCAAGATGTCTCGTTTACCTCCTTAATCCAAGAACAAATGCACTTATTTTAAGAAAAAATGACTTATCTAGATTTCGATTTTTTCCATTGTAGCCAAGACTTTGGTCCAGCATAAATGCCGATGGGCTCAACATTGAGTTAAGAAGTTAAAATTGTATTTATTTTCTGTTTATCCCTGGTAGAGAAACGGAGTGAAAATGAGCGGCAAACGTCCACAGAGACGTCAGCGTCAGCAGTGATCAGGGTTCGAGGAAGGAAACAAGGACTGAATCAGGAGTTCTGCAGAAATTCAGAGCGTCGGATGCGTCTCCTGTGTGACACACCCTGAAATGTGTCAGCAGTCAGTCATGGCATGCAAATCCTAATCTGATGCAGCCGGCAGACCCCCGTCACACCCTGAAACCACAAACAGCTGGGGAGGAAAGTCTGTCTGCGATGGAGGAGGGGGGGCACAGCTGAGGGCAGGGTGGGGCTCTCCTGATAGACATTCTACCACCTCCAACGGTCCGTCTGCAGCAGAGGAGCTGCAGGGAAACTCCCGTTTTGCCCCAGACAGCCGGAGGCCCCAACAACTGTAGAAACACATGACGCACATTCAGGTCCATCTATCATCTGGTTTTAGGACGGGTCTTGGGTGGGCGAGGCGGATCTCAGTTGCTCCAACCATCAGGAGGAGCATCTGTCCCTCAAACACCTGCCGAGGCCTCATGGCTCACAGGGAAGCTTTTCATTCACACATCAACTGGAATCCAGAGATAAAACATTCATTCCTCCTCAATGACAGACGCGTTTCTCCATCACTACGTCCGGACTGGAAGCGCCGCCGTATGAAACAGACGAACCTGGGAGGAAAACCTCAAAGAACTTTTAACCATGAGCTCTGGAGGTAGATTTAGCTACGAGAATAAAGCAAAAGAAATAAGATGGAAGACTTTAATTAGATCAAAAAATACACTTTAAACCACTTTCAAGACCGGTCCGAGCTCAGTAACTGAGATAACTTATCGTGTGTAAATGGAAAGCAAACTGAACTGAACCAAGCTAGACACAACCGGACCGAGCTAACTGCAGACCAGTTCCAGAGGTGGGCTCAGCTCGGTTTTTCCCTGGCTAGGTTCTCTGATAACAAGAGCGCACGAGCAGAATGCGTCATCTCCGTCTGGCTGCACATCCCGATTCACACTCCATTCCACTAGTTGGCGGTAATGCCCCCCCGGAAGTTGCTTGCCAACCAACACAAAACAGAAGAAGAACTATAAACATCCATAAAAGGTTACAGTCTTCACCTGACCCTCCGCAAACACCGAAGTACAGCAATAATAATCAAGCATAACTTTCTGAATGTGACGGGCGCCGCCATTTTAATTTGCTTTATTCCCTCCTTCTTCGTCTTCTTCTTCTTGTGTTTTATGGCGGTTGGCAAACAACTTTTGCTGCATTACCGCCACCAACTGCTTGATTTCCTCCTTCAATACTGGCAGTAATACCGCAGATCGTCACTAGGAGGCGAGGAGGAGAGGAACCGTGATAGCGTGATTTGTAAACGGTCATCAGAACCGAGCTCAGCCTTGTTAACTGATCCAAGCTCGGACCGGTCTCGGCATGGATCGGTTTTTCAAGGGTAGTGGAAATGGGGTATAAAGCATGTTAGACTGAATTGAACAGAACTTCAATCTTTGGTGGAATCTGGTGAATTTATCTGTTTTTTATTCTATTTCTGTTAACTCTTTGCAAAGCTCTCTCTTGTCTGTTAAAGCTGCTTTAAACAAACTTTTACTTTTTTTTAGAAGAAGAAAAACTTTCTACAGAATTCTCATGACATCAATTCATTATTTAAAGAAAAAAAACCTCAAAATTTCCTACAATGCTAAATTCAAAGCATAAGAAATAAAAGCAGATAAAAAAATATTGCAGTAAGATGAGCAGAATTTATCAAAATGAATAGATTTTAAATGTTTTTCTAAAGCTACGGCAAAAAATGAGCTTCAGAATCATAAATAAATTNCTTTCTGAATGTGACGGGCGCCGCCATTTTAATTTGCTTTATTCCCTCCTTCTTCGTCTTCTTCTTCTTGTGTTTTATGGCGGTTGGCAAACAACTTTTGCTGCATTACCGCCACCAACTGCTTGATTTCCTCCTTCAATACTGGCAGTAATACCGCAGATCGTCACTAGGAGGCGAGGAGGAGAGGAACCGTGATAGCGTGATTTGTAAACGGTCATCAGAACCGAGCTCAGCCTTGTTAACTGATCCAAGCTCGGACCGGTCTCGGCATGGATCGGTTTTTCAAGGGTAGTGGAAATGGGGTATAAAGCATGTTAGACTGAATTGAACAGAACTTCAATCTTTGGTGGAATCTGGTTAATTTATCTGTTTTTTATTCTATTTCTGTTAACTCTTTGCAAAGCTCTCTCTTGTCTGTTAAAGCTGCTTTAAACAAACTTTTACTTTTTTTTAGAAGAAGAAAAACTTTCTACAGAATTCTCATGACATCAATTCATTATTTAAAGAAAAAAAACCTCAAAATTTCCTACAATGCTAAATTCAAAGCATAAGAAATAAAAGCAGATAAAAAAATGTGCAGTAAGATGAGCAGAATTTATCAAAATGAATAGATTTTAAATGTTTCTCTAAAGCTACGGCAAAAAATGAGCTTCAGAATCATAAATAAATTTAAAAAAAGCTACTTTTAAGATAAGCTTCAAACATTGAGTTTTATGGATTATGGTAGAGATAAAGTAGAAAAACTAATATTAAGATTAATAAAAATAAATACCACATTAGAAAATATCAAAGCAAAAAATCTAAATAAAAAAATCTGAAATCAATCATGTGTAAATATAATATCCTTGAAATGTGTGTGAGATCAATGCTTAACAAAAGCAACTATTTAAAATAAACTGTATCTACATTTATTTTGAAATCATCCAGAACCGCTCCTGGTCTTTACCCAGAATAAGCGAGTAAATGTCGAGTTAGTTGGTTAAATTTCACTGCAGAACTTTCAGTTCCAGAAATGACCCACAGTTAAGTTATAAAAAAGCTCACAGGAAATGACAGGACGGACCGAAGTCAACTAAAGCGCAGAGAGGAAATCCCCAGACACACTTTATACAACATGAGGAAGAAACGTTTCTACAGAACCGGTCTGAGTCCATTTCAGGCGGATTCTCTGAGCTCAGCTTCAGTCTTTTTAAACCCACATCCTTTGTGTTTGCTAGAATTGAAGGAAATGCATGTTGCGTCGCTACAGAAAAGCCGCGGCCTTCAACCAGAACAATGTGAACTTGAAGTTCTGGACAGATGCTGCATGCGGCACACAGGAAATTGAGCTCATATCAGAACCACAAAAGGGACGACTGGGAGTTCAGCAAAGACTCAGAAAAGGAATCTGAGAGTCAGATGGAGAATAAATACCAGAGAGCAGCTTCTGGAGTCACATTTCAGCAGTGGGTCGGCACCAGAACCAAGCCTGGGTGAAACTAGAGTCCCAGCAGCTGTAAGGAGGCCAACTGGCTCCTTAGAGAAGCGTCTGACCTCAGATATAAAGAAAACTCTGAGAGTAATCAGATAAATGGGTCTTTGCTCTCTGCTGTGTTCCTCCTGCAGTTTAAGAACCGTTCTTTCCAGAGAATCACCAGCTGATGCTCCATATCCTAGGGGTGTAAATAATAATCGTTTTGTATCGATGCATCGACACGTCCGCAAGAGAATCAATTCATGATTTTTTTTTTTCCCTCCGGTCTATTTTTATCCATTTGCTCCTGGGCGTAATTCTCCCTCCCGTGCTGCGATGGCGCTAAACCTATTTTGCCCTCCTACCTCGCTTCCTGGTTATACTCTTACAGCAGAGTGTTGCAGTGAGCTTGATGCAGACATTTTTGATTCATGCTTAATATTGAAGCGTGGTCTGCGCTACACGCTGTGGGTCTAGATACGGCCGAGGCGGTGAGGAAGTGGGGGCGAGTTTAGTCCGACGACGGAGGGACATGAGGGCCAAAAAGAGCGGAGATCCAGGTGGAAAAAGGGTCCCATCGTTCTCGCGCACCTCGCTCTTCTAGAGGGTCAAACTTCATGAATTGTTTTCCGCAATTCCGGTCATAAAAACCAAACAAGCCGGCCTTCTGTCTGCGGTCAACTACGAGGCCTTTCAGAATCTATAACGCAGGGGTATTATTATTGTTCAGTGAATGAGGTTTTGATAGGAATAGGTGGAGTAAAACTTTTCTACTTCTGTTATTTGCTGTTGTTTCTAAAAAAAAAAAAAAAAGCATAACGTTATTGCAGCTTTCATTGATTTATTTCAAATTTGAAACATTGTCTAGCCTGTAAGATGTAAAAAAAAAAAAAAAGAACCAATTAATCGAATCGTGTCGTGGTGTATACTTGAGTATCGAAAATAATCGAATCGTTGGGCCAGGAAATCGATACTGAATCGAATCGCCATGATGGATGTGATTTACACCCCTAACGATTCCAAGTCAGGAGTCTCAAAAATTTAACTGATACTTTTTTTTTTAGCCAATTCAAAGTTTGTTTGTTTTTTCCAATCAGGTGTAAGTCATGTGTCTTTGTTAGACAGCCAAACCAAGTCTCATGGTCAAGTCTTTCATTCTCAGTCAAGTGTTTTCGAGGTCTAACAGGTCAGATCTAAAATATTATCTTCAGAGTCCAGAGTAGGTCATCTAAAGCCTTGTTACAAATTAAAATCTATTTGTTTCTATTATCTAAAATCCGAGTAATTTTAACTCTGGAGTCTAGTCAGTAGTTCCAGATCCGAGTCCTTGGAACTTAATTTAAGTTGTGTTGTTTTGTGCATCGGCCATCTGGCATTTAGCAAATCTTTAACAGGTTGACATAAAAAGAGGGAGTTTATCTGGAGATTGGATACGTTTTAGGACAAAATTTCCTGTGGAGATGGAGAAGAAATAAAGTCAGCTGGATAAATCATGCTCTTAATTTTGCACAAGAGTGCTGAGAGAAAGAGACTGGAGATAAAAGAAGATTCAGAAATCAGGTTAAGGACACAAAGCAGAAGACAGAAGAGAGAGAGAGTGATTCTGTGAGAGCAACCTGCCCTCATCTCCATCAGAAGAAAAGAGTTTATTTACCAACTCTGTCCTCTGCTCTCCAGACCTCCCTCTGTAGCTCTCACCTCCCCCCCTCTGGCCCAACTTCTCCCTCTGTATCGACGTGAACAGAGTGAAATGGGAATCTCCTGGTGCAGGGCTGTCATCCCCCCTCCCCCCCCTCCCTGGCCTACTAAGGCAGGATGCTGAGCACATCCACCCTCTGACTGCGCATTGGAGAGAGAAGAGATGCTGCAGCACTGCTGAAAGCTGCAACCATGAACCTGCAGAGGCGGACTCTGGTTCAGAACGGGTCTGGAATGAGCCTCAGGGAAGCTCAGGGACAAAAACAACAAAGTTAATCAGTTAAAAAAGAGATAGGAGCGTCTACAGAGAAAACGACACGAAAAGCGCCTAAAAACATTCAGCCGGCTGCTTAACTCCGACTCAGAGGAGAAAAAGTATTTTATATCCATGCTTTCAGGAAGAACAGCAGGTTAGCAGAACATC
This sequence comes from Cyprinodon variegatus, assembly GCF_000732505.1. Lineage (NCBI taxonomy): Eukaryota > Metazoa > Chordata > Actinopteri > Cyprinodontiformes > Cyprinodontidae > Cyprinodon > Cyprinodon variegatus. The sequence goes on from NW_015150737.1 coordinate 563,290, forward strand.
CTCAGACAGGAAAAGTCAAAACTCATTACTGAAACATCCTAAATCATGACTGAGTTTCTACAAGCTGAGATGAGCCTTAGTTCTCCTCCCATGGATAAGAAATACACGTTTCTTATCCACATCCAGTTTTAGTCCTTAAACAGGTAGAATTGGGATAAACACTAAATGACATCTGGAGGGAAGAGTTATTTTCAGCTACTTATGGGATTTATGAGCAAATGAGCAAAGCAACATTCTGCTGTGAACTGAGGGGATCCCCAGCAGCAACATTCAGAGAAAAAACAGCGGAGAAACACATTAGCTTTAATTTATCAGCTCTTCTGGAGTCTATTGTGGTTTTCATTTCAGCAAAAGGAAAAGCTTTACATAATCTAAGCATCATGTCTTCGCTGCATTGTGATCAATATTGTCCTGTTTTCTATCGCTGAGCTGAAGTCTGGTTGCACCAATATCTACTTTTATTTAAAAAAAGGTGAAATACGAAAAGTGGAAAGAATCTAGAGATGAAAACAAAACAAATAATAAATATATGCCTCATGGTATTTGCTAGAGGTAATACCAGAGTGGAGGTATGCAACATGAAAGGATCCAAAGACCAGATCGGATTATTTCCACTGTTTAATGGCAACATGGACGCATAATAAACTTTAGGTGATTCTGTTTGATAAACTTCTCAAGTTCTGACCTAAATACGCCCCTTTAACTGTGCTGTGTAGAGAAGCAGCTCTCTGCTGTGCTTAGAAGATGAGGAGGGTATTATATTAAACATTTATATATATTTGATACCAATAAGAATGGTAGCAGAGGAAGGCTCCTGTGAGCTAATGCACTTCATAAAGCTAAGTTTTAGCATTCCTCAAAGCGACCAGAATCCCCCGTTTAAAAGCTTTGCTAGCAGCACAATGAATGAATGACACAAAAAAAACAGAAAGCTAAGTCACAGTTAGCCTCTACTTCATTGAAATGAGGTAGAAAATAGGCTAAAAGAAGAGCGACATACCGTTTGATGATAGGATTGGATATCATCAATCTAATAGGTTCCTGGTTTGTTTAATCGC
>NW_015150737.1:565111-568809 GCF_000732505.1 Cyprinodon variegatus
GAAGGTTTCCAGATGGATATGCGGAGCAAATCCATCTGGGGGAGTCAGGTTAGGTCAATCGGACATAGTGGAAAAAATTCAAATCTTTTGGAGTGTAAGTTTGTATGAACGATGCAAAAGGCAACTTTTAACCAGAGCGTGCACGAGGAGAAATGGTCTCGTGCACGCTCTCGTACGCGTTCAATAAGTAACCATCCCTCACAGGATTTAGTACAGAGTTGTGCATGAGTTTTCTGTTTTATTTTAAGTGGACAGGGCCGTTTTTTTTTTTTTTTTAATCCCGAAAATCCTCCATTATACTCTTAATATAGTTGGAAAAATAAATTGTTAAAATATGACTATTTACTTAATTAAAAAACTGAATGTCTTGGAAACATCCGTTTGACAAGAATATCAGATTTTTAAGAAAATGGCTGCTAATCAAAAAAATGTAATCGATCATTTTCATCCCTAATTGCAGTAAAATCAGGGATGTTTGGAGGCTTAAAACTGGAATATAGAAGATTTAGTTCCAGATGAAAAGCAGAAATATTTATCTTTGATGCCAAATTCAAACATAAAAATCTGTTATCCAGGTTCCAAAGGTCTGTCAGCAGTAAAAAGGGTTTAGATTTAAATTTTAGAAACAGGTTATTAGAAGCTCTTTTTAAAACGTTTTAAACATTTATCTGTTTCAATGAAAATAATTAGCATTTCTGACATTTTAAAAGATTAAATGTTTTTCTACATATTTATTATCTCAAAAGGGTTGAAACGAACTGCTGAGTTTTCTAAAAAACTGTTTTTATTAATTCCTCTGAAACAAAATAAAAGGGTAAAAATGTAATGTGTCAGATGGGAGGTGAGGCGTAGAGCACCAGACTCATCAGATGCCTGAAGATGTGCTTCCTAAAAAAGGCGGGTTTTATCTCTGAAGGAGGAAACTTCAACTTAAGTGGAGGACAAACATCAACATGCTGCCTCAGCCTGAACGCAGCACACACTGCTCCTATTACACCTAAACGCCTCGCACCAAACAAGTCTTCACTGGTATAAAAACATTATAAAAGTCTGGTGTTGTGTTGCTAAAAAATAAGGATTTTATGCCATCTGGAGATCAGATTCTAAAGAGTCCAACCCGTCTCATTAATGCACAATAAATCTGCATTACTCCTCTGAGAAGAGTTATTAATCATTAAGAACCAGGAATCAATTTCTTCCTTATCATCACGGGTCATTGATAAGAAACTAATTAGGATTAGTGTTGACATGCTCCTACTAACAGCCAGGTCACACGTTAGCGCCAAGTCCGACTAGCTGGATCATAAAACAAGCTGGCAAAGCACCAAGCATGAAAGCTGAGTTTATAAAGCCGACGTTATCGGACTGCAAGCGTGCAGCTTCCTGCAGAGCGGCTCCTTCAGACGCAGACGGATAACAAACCGACAGAGGTGCGAACAGACGGGTAGAGTCATGCAGTCCATTCTTCAGGTGCAGACTCACGTTTACTCTCTATCGGCACTTTGATCGTGGGATGGGAGCTAAGAGCCGGAAAACACGGCTCATTTAGGAGAAGCAGAGGGCCGTCACTAAAAATGCGGCTCTGCTGAGATATGAAAGTTAAAAAACAACTTTATTTTCTAACTGAAACTCAAACCTCCCTCATTGATGCCACATTAATTCCCATGAAATTGGTGAATAAATAAAGCAGAGTGGAGCAGGGATATAAACTTTTGGAAAACCCATTTGTGTAAAAATCTATAAACTTTCTAGCTAAAGATAACCACCAGAGAGTCAATCCAGACATGATTAGGAAATTAATTTCTCTTCTGTTTCCAGATGTGTTTCTGCCTCTTTAAAACATTCCCGACTTCCTTTCTCTTCCCTTCGTCCCAGAAGGTATTTCAGGAATGCGTCAGCCTCACTCTCACTGCGTTCTGCTGCGTCACTGCTCAATGACGCTCACGCCGACACTGAAAGTGTTTTTTTCCAAACAGGCAGAATGGCTGCTGCTCTGCTCGGAGGAATTCAAGGCAGTGAATGTTTCACCTGAGGACACCCAGACGTCTGAGTCATTAAAGTCGGCTCAGCGGCGGCAGCCTTCTAACGCCACACAGCGCCGTTTCAAGACGGCGGCGAGGGTTCACCTTCAGGGCAGCTTTAACACGTCACGGCTCCAAACCACCTCCCCCACCCCTCCGTCCGGTTCTACTAGTAGGTCTGGAAAGTGACATTTCAACTATCAAAACAAAAAAGGAAACAGTAACAGACAAGCAGCTCAACACCTTCCTTAATGATCCAGTTTAATTAGATCCACCCTCAGAAACGCCTCAGCTGTTTGTCTAACCACCCAATCAGAGAAATGACTGAATGCTTTGTTTCTCATATCAGATATCAGAGCGTGAGCTCACAGCTTCAGGTGAAGTCATGTAAATACTGGGCAGCGTTAAACCTGCATGAAGGTAAATATTATGCAACCAAGAGCTGGTTGTACTGCAGCAGCCTGATGCTGAAATGTTCACCAACAAGCAGTTTGCACCGTCCTAAAAGGTTAGATTTTTATTCTAAGCTTCTGTTTTTATTTTCTTTTTCCAATAAATTATTTTTTTTTCTTTTAAACTGGTCTTAATGGTCTTTTATGGATCATTTAGGCTTCAGAGGCTCCCAAACTCAAATAATGAGCCAGTTTTCTGTCTCCATTAAGGCTGTTTGATGCTACGTTCAGACCGAAAGCAGCAGATGCAGCTAGTTTAAATGCAAAATCAATGGTTGACGCGCATCAAGGTGCAGAAAAAGGTCCCGCAGCAGTTTTTGAGCTGCAGGAACAGCGAGTCTGAGCAGCTGTGGCAGCGCGCCATGAGTTTTTGAGCATCTCACGCGTGCAACATGCTTCAGAAGCAGCAGATGCTGGAGTTGGTAAAAAGGTAAATTTTGCTGCTCGACGCGCCATATCAACCAATCAGAAGCTGATCTGGGAGCTGGCAGGGAGTCAGACACAGCACTGCTGATGCAGAGCGCTATGATCACTCCCCTCAAACAGTTTAACACCTAAATTTACTTAAAATGTCAAAACCTGCTGGCAAAATATGTTGGTTTTTATCATCCTGGTTCCTGCAGTTTGGATTACGTATGTTAGAAACACTAACATCTCCTTCCAGCCGCAACCAACAGTAGCAAAAACGGGATTCCTTGTGACTGCGTTGGAAAAAATATCCTAATATGTAGTGATTTTGCAATATTGTGACAATATCGTATCGTGACCCAAGAATTGTGACACGTATCGTAGCACCCATGCCAATGCTCACCCCTAATGTGGAGTAAAAAAAGACTTATTTTGGGTAGAACTGTTAAAGATAGGCTCCGTGTCTGCACCTTGAAGCTTTATCTCTCCAGTTCTTTTTCCTGAAAAGAGATCACTCAGGACAAACTCTCTAAATAACACTTCAGAACTATTAAATAACCAGGAGACATGACAACAGATTCTGATAGAAATTGTAACCTTTCTCAGATCAGAGAAGTTACTTATGCTACGTTCACACCGGATGCAGTAAGAGCAGCAAAATCGCGTCTGCTGCTTCATTTTTGCTGCTTGTACCAGTTAGTTCTGACGCGCGGCTGAAGCAGCTTTGCTGCTCTGGCTGCGCGGTGCAAAAGTGTGTATGACGCGCGTTGGGCGGGGCTACTCTATCCTTTCTCTGCCTTGCAGCTATATTTGCTGT
>NW_015150737.1:569857-570792 GCF_000732505.1 Cyprinodon variegatus
GTAATAAACTCACACATCATCAATGATGATTATCCTAACAAAACAGAAAGACTGTTTGGTTGATTAAGATCTGAGAATCATTTAAATGAATACCTCGACTTTAAATTTAGGGCAGATCTTTAACAAAATACAGAGCAAAAAAAAATCAGAAAGTCGTTCTCAGTAACGCCAGCTGCAGACCATCACACCTCTAAAGGTGCGCCTCTGTCGTCCATCCCTCCCTCCATGTTCCACAAATCATCCTGCCTGATTTAACAATCCTAGAATATTTACCAAAGAGTGAGGAAACCTCGGACGATGATAGGATGGGGTGGAGGATTAACTAAAGAGCGTGACAGACGGGCACCCCGTCACCCCACCCCCCTGTTTGTCCCTCCTTTTATCCTCCCAATCCTCCACTTTGGATGGTGGCATGCTCCATAACGCCATGAAGGAACCCCAGATTACTAAACCGAATCTGTTCTTTAGGCAGACGGATACATTTTCTAACTCATGCAGGTGAAGAGAAAACCCGACCATAATGAACCAGACTAAAACATGAAGCTGTCAAACACAGAAGAGGTCTGCAGCCCTGCAGGAGGTGATTTAAGAGCCTCTGACAGATGGAGCAGATTTCAGACACACGGGGATCACATCCACCCTTCAGTTGGTCTGAGTCTTCAAACACATACAGGAAATATGCTCCATGACGTTAAATCACATACCGTCAGGCTGGGATTGAATTTCTGCAGACATCTTTATTTTTAGCAAAACAAGAAATGAATCAGAATCCCCACACTGTCTGCGACCTGAAGTCACAAATGTCCAATGAAAAAAAAAAGCTTTTAATTAACTATTATTTTTATGGTTGTACTCTAATATGAAGCCACGTGATGTTTAGTTTAAGATAAAAAAAATAAAAATAAAAAAAAGTCGCTATTAGTGAGTTAATAATC
>NW_015150737.1:570803-571777 GCF_000732505.1 Cyprinodon variegatus
TTTCTCAGAGGGGACTTTTTACTAAATTAAACCAGCTGAAATTCAACTTTTCCCAGTTCTGGGTAGAACTTGATGACATTTTTTTTTTTAAATCTTAATTGCAAAATGTTTCAATTTTTTTCTCAAGCCTGGCCCTAATGCTCTGTCATAGCTCCAGACCTTCTGAGATCCTTTTAATATTTGTTTCTGTTTTTCCAGCCATTTCTAATCCAGCCCTCATCCCTGGATGCTATAGGCTTAGACTGCTGGAGGACATAGGGACCACTTTTCATCATTTTTCAGTATTTTTTAGTTCAACTCCAAACTATATGCTCTCTCTGCTTTTCTTATCATCATAGCCTCATTTGGTCTGTTACCATTTAGCTGTAACATCATCCTGGAGAGAAATATCAGAAAACTTATTGACTGATGACATTTTTTTTTTTATCTTAATTGCAAAATGTTTCGATATTTTTCTCTAGCCTGGCCCTAATACTCTGTCGTAGCTCCAGACCTTCTGAGATCCTTTTAATATTTGTTTCTGCTTTTCCAGCCCTCATCCCTGGATGCTATAGGCTTAGACTGCTGGAGGACATAGGGACCACTTTTCATCATTTTCCCTACTTCTATCTCTATTCCCCCAGTATTTTTTAGTTCAACCCCTAACTACAGATGACATTTTTTTTTTTGTCTTAATTGCAAAATATTTAGATATTTTTTACAATCCTGGCCTAATTACTGCTCTAAGTGGGTCGCTCTGTTAGCTAAAGGCATGTTTTAGAGTACTTTAGAGTACTAAATTAGTTGCAATTATTTCAATAATTGATTAATCGCAATTAATTATTAGTCTCTACTATAAAAAAAAAAAAAGCACGTAGAATGTGCTTACTGTATGGCTACGTTTAACATAGTTGATGGTGGGATAATTAACTAAAGCAGAGCAGTGATGTCAGCAGTGCGGCCATTTCTTAGGGTGTCAGATGGAAACATATAAT
>NW_015150737.1:573365-581616 GCF_000732505.1 Cyprinodon variegatus
TCTCTATTCCCCCAGTATTTTTTAGTTCAACCCCTAACTATAGGCTCTCTCTGCTTTTCTCATCATCGTAGCCTCATCTGGTCTGTTTCCATTTAGCTGTAACATCATCCTGGAGAGAAATATCAGCAGGGCTGCTCCTATCAACACCTTTGTTTAAAGTTGGTAGCCTGTTTTTTCAGTCCTTAGCCCTGTTTCTCTCTGATGGTGACTAACTGGATCATCATTACCTTTTCTAACAGATAAAGTATTTAGGGATTAGCGCGTCTACGTTTCATTTTTGTCTGCCTCTATCTCCTTGAAGATCCTATTGGCCTCTGCAGAAGGCCGCTCACACCGAGCCTGGTCTACTGGGGGGTTCTTTCTTGTTAAAAGGGAAGCTTTTCCCTTCCACCTTTACTGCATGCATGCTCAGTATGAGGGATTGCTGTACAGTTACAACTACTGTCTATGTGCTTATCCAGGAGGAGCAAATCCTGCAAAGTTAATAACTGAATGCAATCAGCTGGTTTTCCTTAGAAAATGTTTAAACAATATGACTATTTGACCATTGAATTGTGCTTGTAAAGTGCCTTAAGATGACATGTGTTGGGAGTTGGTGCTATATAAGTAAACTGAACTGAATCGATATTTTCTTTTTTAGAAATTTACTGAAGTAATCAATCAGGTTTATGGATGCATGACATCATATTGGCCTGAAAATCAAAACTGGGCGAGTTTTAACAACCCATATGTATTTCCATCCTTCTGCCATTTTTTCAGCGATGAATTGAAGGAATTTTAGCTAAATCAGAGAAGTAGTGCAATCATTTTTTTGCATCAAATGAGAAAGGACCATATAAGTTAATAGCACATATTCCCAGTTAGGTATCAAATAGTTTATCTCATTACTCTAGTTTCATCCATTTACAACTTTTCCACAATAACTACTGAGAATAAAGTCAATTTAAAACCTGCTGATGTTAATGCAGGTTACCCTGAACGAGTCCCACACTTTGCTACGCCTCCATCGGCTTTGCTGCCGTTCCTGGAGCTGTTGGTGGGCTCTGCCAGCCCATTGTCTTGCACTCAGCTGAGAGTCACAGGCTGAGGGAACTGGAGCAGATTAAAAGTCAGCCAGTCTCCGCTCTCACAGCCACTAAGAACCCCCTTTTATCTCAGTGGAAAAAGTCCATTGGAGCTGAAGGTTCACACAGTCGTTACAGGGTGAGATTAAAAACTGTGGACAACCTTTAATGAGCTCATCGGCTGTAATGTAAATACCCTGACAGGTAAAAAGAAATCTGCTGGGAAACATCGTCTGCTCGTATTGAGAAAGCTGACAGATAGCGAGTCCAGCACATCCTGGTGGTTTGCAGGAGGCTTGGTGGTCATAGCATGGATAAGCTGAGCAGACAGGGGAGCACAGATGTCAGCAATCCTTTCATGCAACCAACCAGCAGCAGGAGTAAGTTTTCCCAGCAGTTCTGATGGTTCTGGTGGAGCAGCACAGTGGGGATTATTCTGAACTTGGTTGGTTAAAATAAGAATTCATACCGTGACTATGAGACACTTTTCTGAAGGTTTTTTTCACATGTAAGAAAACTCACCTGGCCAGCCAGACTGTATTACTCTCCTGTAACTCCCCTTCAAGTCCCTCCAGTTAAATAATTAGAATCAGCCTTATAAAAAAAACTACTATTAGTTGATCTCTAACGCCAGATAAAGGTTTAAGATCACCATTTTTTCCTCATCAACAGTGATAATCTGTTCCTCTACTGAATTATAATCAAGGAAACATACTCATCTTATTCTTCTACAAGTTTAAAGAATAAAAATCTCAACCTGCATGTCAAATTAGACTGTGAAAAGTGTGGTTAAAAAAAAATAAATAAATAAAAAACTTTTATTACATGATGGTTACATTAGAGGACTACGCTTTTATTTTGAAAGGGGTCCGTAAAATCCGAAGTTAGCTTAACACAACAAGGATCCATAAAACCTGAAGTTAGCTTAACACAAAAAGGGTCCATAAAACCGGAAGTTAGCTCAACACAAAAAGGATCCGTAAAACCTGAAGTTAGCTCAACACAAGGATCCATAAAACCTGAAGTTAGCTTAACACAAAAAGGGTCCATAAAACCGGAAGTTAGCTTAACACAAAAAGGATCTGTAAAACCAGAAGTTAGCACAACACAAAAAGGATCCGTATAACCGGAAGTCAGCTCAACACAAAAAGGATCCGTAAAACTGGAAGTTAGCTTAACGCAAAAAGGGTCCGTAAAACTGGAAGTTAGCTTAACACAAAAAGGGTACGTAAAACCGGAAGTTAGCTCAACACAAAAAGGATCCATAAAACTGGAAGTTAGCTTAACGCAAAAAGGGCCCGTAAAACCGGAAGTCAGCTCAACGCAAAAAGGATCCGTAAAACTGGAAGTTAGCTTAACGCAAAAAGGGTCCGTAAAACTGGAAGTCAGCTCAACACAAAAAGGGTCCGTAAAACTGGAAGTTAGCTTAACACAAAAAGGGTCCGTAAAACGGAAGTTAGCTTAACGCAAAAAGGATCCGTAAAACCTGAAGTTAGCTTAACGCAAAAAGGGACGCAGAAAAGAAGCAAGAAAACGTTGGAAGAGAAACTGATCAAAGGACCACGGAAAGTCATATACCAGTAAAGTTTAAAGCATCAGTCAATTGGGGAACAAGGTTTGTGTTAATTAGAAAATGTTTAATACAGAAAAGTTACCAATGTAATGAGCTAAGCATGGTATACTAAATTGTAGTTGTAAATTGTTTATATTTGTAGCTCTTGCGTTGGTTGGAGGCACGGACGGCTCAAATAAACCTTTCAACCACCAGTTCTGGCCTTTTCTAATTGCACTGGATGCTACAATTAGTATCAGCCTTATGAAAAAAACTACTATTAGTTGATCTCTAACCAAGAAAACGCCAGATAAAGGTTTAAGAACCCCATTTTTCCCCTCATCAACATTGATATGTTCCTCTACTGAATTATAATCAAGGGATCCTATTCATCTTCTTCTTCTACAAGTTTAAAGAATAAAAATCTGAACCTGCAGGTCAAACTAAAACATGTCCGACGGGGTCAGGGAGCATCAGGGGATTCCAGATTTTAAACATGCTTCCTAAACTTCAATAGAACCATTTTTTTAAACCTGTAAACCTAGAGACAAAGTTTGCTTCTGACGCTGGTGTTCAGCCATTTAGATCTACGCCACCTCCACCTTCGGATCTGGACGCACCTCTTCATATTTTTTTTATCCAATTAATATTTTCAACCCTTGTCATGCTTCAAAAAGTCAGCGGAACACATTAGGATGAGCCCAGGGCGCCGTTATTATTCTTGTGACTTGGTGCACTAAATGAATTAAGACCAACTGAAAGACTGTTTCTATTATATTAATAAATACTGGACGTCATGACGGGTTTGAGTCGAGTGATACCCTTAGTGTTAACCTTCAAGTTAAAAACACCATTTTGCTGATTAGATAAACTCAAAACAGAGCAGCTCCTGTAAATCGTCCGACTTTCCATCCTGCAGGCGTCCCATTGTAATAGTCCCAGTGGGACGGAAAGCGAGCAGAGCCTTTCTGGAGCAGCAGAGAGAGAAAAGGAGCCGCAGAGTTCCCAAACATCTGCAGCGTCCTGCTCTCTGGAACGACGCAGAGCAAAGAAACGGGACTAAACGAGCGTAGAAATGATTAAATAGATATGCAGAGGAATGCTTCTCCAACAAGACAGAGGAGACGGGGATGAGGAAGGTCTTAGAAGAGGAAGGGGGGGATGTGCAGAGCCCCGATGAGGCTGTGCAATCGATGCAGGCTGCAGAAGGACCGCCGTTCCTGTCCTGCTGTAAGAGCAGCATCCATGACTAATTCATTAACTGCTTTCTCTCCTCCTCCTTGGCGGTTCTGCTGCATTCTATGCTTTCCACATGCTAACAAAAACAGATGCAAACAGAAGCTACAGCTTCTTTCTTTTCTTCAACAACTGATCTAATAAACATGGTGCTAAATTACAGCCATGTTAAAACCTGAATAGAACAGCAGCAGCAGGTATAAACACACCAATTAACCAATTATACAGTTTAAACACAACCCTCTGAGAATCACATATAAAATCTAAGACCTACAGCATGTGTATGGAAAGACTACGGGGCCAAAATGTCCAAAAATGTTTGACATTTTACTAAATGCAAAAATCTCCAAAAAAAATATTTGAACTTTGCAGACTGTATGGGGATGTAGGTGGTGGTCTGTAAACACCACCTCACTGGTCAAAAAGGCAAAGAAGCTCTTGCATTTCCTGCAGAGGATGAGGAGAGCCCACCTGCCCCCACCCATCCTCAGGACCTTCTGGAAGAAACGAGGAGATTGGTGAGAACAGCAGAAAGGATCATCAAGTCCCCAGATGTTGTTCTCACCCCTCCCTCTTTACCCAGCATGCATCAGAGCAGACTTTTCCGTTCTCCAGACTGACAGCTGTCCCAGCATGCACTGCGGCAGCAGCAGCTTCCAGCTTAGCGCTCACAGAGCTCAGAGTATTAAGGTAAAAGTTCTCTATTCTGTTACCGTTGTTCAATAAAAGTACATTTTAAGATCATTTGAGACGAGAAAATTATACTTTTAAAACTTCACTATATGTTCTATTTACTGATTTAGTGCAGGATTTTTAAAAAAAAGCTCCAATGTTGAGAGGACTGCAGCAACCAGCGGACCTCCAAGGGTAACGGCAGCCAGGGCTAACGTTAGCCCGTCTGCAGCAGCTCTCTCTCTGCATAGCCGTGTTTGAAAGACCGCTATCTTTGATGGAGGTTTTTATATTTTATTTTATTTGGCAAATGTTAATTTGTGTTTATCCGACTGTGTTAATCATCATTCCCCCACTAAATTAAAAAATATAATATTTATTATCATCATACTATTATCCCGTTCTCCCAGAGTCCGTACTTTCCTGTGTTCCTCTCTAGAACATACTTGGCGAGGACACAGCCCATACTGCAAAATACTGCATATTTGCACCACGTTTGTCGTGAAATGCTCTGAAATTCCACGAGTATGTTTTTGCACCATGTTTTTTTTTTTTTCTCCAACACTGTTTAAATTTGGGGCTGCTCAGTGCATGCAAGAAGGTTCTAGGTTCGATTCCCGGCCCGGGGTCTTTCTGCATGGAGTTTGAATGTTCTCCCTGTGCATGCGTTGGTTCTCTCCAGGTACTCCGTCTTCCTCCCACAGTCCAAAAACATGACTGTTAGGTTAATTGGCTTCTCTAAATTCTCCTTAGGTGCCAATTGACTGCTGGAGATAGGCATTAGAACCCTTCGCGACCCCAATTGGGACAAGCGTGTAAGAAAGGGGTGTCAAACTGGTTCCAGAAAGGGCCGTGTGGCTGCAGGTTTTCTTTCCAACCAAGCAATAGCACACCAGACACCAGTCATCTCATTAAGGGAGTCCCATCTGAACTCGATGACTTGATGAGATGAATGGAGTCTGGTGTTCTATTGTTCTGGAACCAGTTTGACACCTGTGGTGTAAGATAATGGATGGATGAATGTTTAAATTTGATCACTGTTGCGCTTTATGAAATGGAAATGTTCAATTCACTGCCGAGCTGCTGCTCATTCACTGTCTGAAAGCTTTACAATACAGAATTTTGTTTTGGATGCACTCTGTGTATAAAAAAATGACAATAAAAGTTGTCTAAGTGAAGAACATGGTGTTGGTTTCAAACCTCCATCAAGCAAAAAACTTTTTATCAATATCTGGAGTAAAACTGTTCCTCACTCCTATTGGTTCAGGGTATTAAAGGTCCAAAACAATCAAAACAAAAAGACATTAAAAAGGGGAGGAAAAAAAAATACAGAAAAGTGTAAATAAAAAAAACTGTTTATATTTTAAAAACCAATAAATCCTATTTTCTCATTATTTATCCTAAATTTATTTACTTAATGTTCACACTTACGTCTGCATATTTGAGTATAGAGTATAAACCTTTATGGTTTTGCGAAATTTTTTTTATTCCTTTCGATGTAATCCAGCTTTAAAATAATCGTCTGATAACAGGATTAACGGCCAATATTTTCTCTTCGGTCGGATCGGTCCCTGAATCAGTAGATTGCTGCAGAAAAGTCAAACTTTCAGAGAAGTAAAGACGTTGCTTACGTCGGTTTTCCAGTACTTTCTAGTTCATTTCCTCATGGAGGCTTATTATCGATTCAAGTCACGATGTTCAGCCAATTGAAGCTTGCTCTGCTGCTGATCTTTAGCTCCATTTTTCAGCTGAAATGAGAGAAATTCCTCCTTTTTATCCCGGCCTACAGTGAAGCTTCAGGAACCCGGACAGGACTTTGTCCTCCAGTTAGTTGTGAATACAGACCCTGTGTGACGCTGAGAGAAGACCACCGTTTCTGCACAGACTCTCTCACATTTACTTGCTGCAGAAAATATTTCACACTGACTCCGGCCGCGCCGGGCCAGGCGTTCAATCCCTGCCCCACAAACGCACGCTGACGGACGCACAATGAGGCTCATTGATCATTTCACTAAAACTCAGCTGGACCCGGGTTATGCAAGAACCCAGAGGGATGAAAAGGGGAACTGTAGGAGAAGAAAGAGACAAGCGGGGTGGAGGGACGTCAGGGTGGCAGATTTACGGCACGGAAGACCAAATGTTGGGAATGCAGACTCGGAAAAAATCTCGGTTTGGCACAGCAGAACTTTTTATTCAATCGGCTGCAGCTGCAGCATCACGTCCAGCTTATTTTAGACATAAAAAGGGAAAGAAAGCAGCCAGAGTCCAATTAAAAACCCTGACAGACCTTCAGGAAGCTTAAGGAGCTGCTGTCAGTGGCAGGAATGCATCTCAGGCTAAATGTTTCTCTCAGAACTCTGCAGATTATTCTGAAGGCTTTAATAACACTTTGTCCCAGCAAGCAGAGAGGCCTGCAGCCGTGGGAGTGTTTCTGATTTCCCTGATGGCCTCCACCCCCCCCTTCCCCGTCATTCAGGCTCGGCCAGCGGCTGCTGGCTCTGGCAGCGTTTGCTTTTCCTGCTAACTTAGTCAGCATTGAGGAGCAGGACAGAGATCGTGACGAAACGGGAAGTACGGAACAGTGGGAGAATGGGGGGGTGCAGGCAGAAATAATTGGGAGATTAGGGACACTGAGAGGGAGACGTCAGGAGAGGACAAGAACTGAAACATAGTTTGGAACAAGAATTAAAACCGGAGTTTAAAAAATGGGAATGAAAATAAATAAAGACAGACAGGTTTGATCGGAGAGGAAGTTGGTTCCTGTTTCTTGATCGAGAAGAGAGACGAGGTCGAGTTCTTACAGGAATAAAAATCTATCATGGGAGGAAACCCAGAGCGATGGAATTAGAAAGGGAAAACTAGGTCACGTGGAAAATTCAAGCTGCAAGGATCCGACTCTGGGATCAGCCCACGCCCGCCGCCTCTGCTCCTTCACTCCCTCCTCTGATACCCAGTCCAACATCCTCACTGCTCATCCAGACATTTTCTCACCCAACTGGATCTTTATTCCACTGCCTTTAGATTCATCTCTGGCAGAGGCACAAACAAGAGGAAACGGCCCAATTAAAGTTAACTCAAAGAGAAAAAAGGCCTTCAAGCATCGGAGAGGCCTGGATTTCCTGAAACTCTGTGTCTTCTTCCAAGTCGCTGCAGCTGTGCAGTTCAATCAGAAAAGAAACTAATCTGAAGCAGGAAATCATCATCATCTAGGGAAAAAAAATGGCTGATTTGAAACAAACATGATGAAAAACAGGAGTAGATCGCAAACGCAAAAGGACTGACTCAAAGAAAGAACACAGAACTCTGCACATCCATGCAGAAGACCTGAGCTGAACTAAATGTTTGACAGAGAAAGCAACGTTTAGGTCTGATTATTGCTAACAGAAAGGAAGAAAACAAAAATATGGTAAAACCTACAAAATCTAAATGAACTTTATATTAACAAATGCATGGCAGTGGAGAAATAAAGAACCAAATGTGATGTAAAGTAAAATAAATAGGGATGCACGATATAATCGGCCCCCTATCGGTATCGGCCTTAAAACTGAATATCGGACATCAGCCACCCCACCGATATTTAACCCGATATTTGATCAGCTTCTGAGTTTCTAAAGTCTAAAAAAAATAAAAATAAAATACTACTTCTTCTTCCTCAAAAACTTCTTTTTTACAGACTTAATAAATTCTACACTGCAAAAAACTAAATCTAGATAAGTCATTTTTTTCT
>NW_015150737.1:583214-585360 GCF_000732505.1 Cyprinodon variegatus
GATAAGTCAAGATTATTTTTTGTGTAGTCTTCTACTGGCTGTTATCAGGTATATCTGATTGTGTACAATAGGATTTTGAGCAAAGTTTTTTATTAAATTATGCAAAAGGTGTCAGACGCAAAACATTTCAGAAACCGTATGTATCAAATATGATACATTTGGCATTATAGGGTTAATATTGATCCGATTCAATGTGAACCAACTGAAAGACATTATCAGAGAACCTCAGAGGATGTTCACTTTCAGAAGAGCTCCAAAGACGCATGATGAGGATGATGTGAGCTTCAGCTCCGATGAAAACTTTACTGAAATCTAAATTTACTCTGCTATCATGTCCGTCTTCGTAAGCATCACATGTTCCCGACTCGTGTTTGCAAAGGTCAGATTCACGCTTCCTGTCCGTCCTGACTATTAATGTCCAATTGTTCTGTTTCCTCTCAGATTTCCTGCTTTATATTTGGCTCCCAACTTGTTTTTATTCTGGGATAAACTTTAAAGCTGCCAATCAGAGTCAGAAAATAGTAAAAAATGAGCAGAACCTCTAACATGAACTGAGCTTAGCAGACAATAAATAGTTGAGCTGCTGTCAATCTGCCAGAAACCATCTGGTTTCCACTGACTCAGAGGTCTACCGACTCGTTTTTTGTGTTTTTCCACATGAGACCCCATCATTACTGCTGCAGGTATCCTGCTATTGTTACACACAGCGACAAACACCCCTCAGACCTCCTGAATGATTCAAACTGGATCGGATGTCCACCTCCAGTTTCACGGGATTAATCCCAGCAGAAGGACGTCAGGTTCCCCTTTTCTCCCCGACGACGGCCGCGTATGACTCACTCACAGCTGATATGAAAATAAGAACCTCCTGTTTGCACGGTGTAGGTTACAGGGATGGATTAATGCTTCAGGAGCCACAGGACACTATTCATCACTGAGGAAACTTTAGATTAAACTCACCAAAACGGACAAAGTTTGGTTCATTTAACTTCTGACTCTGCTGATATTGAAAGAAACTGTTTCAGAAGACGAGGACACGCCCCTGATTGCTGAATCCACTCAAACACATTTCAACATAAATGCAACACTAAACCCTTTACAAACAGATTAAAACATCACAAACAACCAGACTATAGAGACACTAACATGCCTTTAGGTGACAGAGAAACCCACTCAGAGTAAAACTAAAATGGTAAAAATATAGAAATATTTTGCTCTCAAGATGTAAAAATCTCTTTTGTCCATCGATATATTTTATCTAGAGCTCCTCTATTTCCATAGTTTTAGCTTCCCCTGGTTTAAATTCTGTATAAAAACCTTTTGATACCTGATTATTCATAAAAACAATAAATAATAGACAGATGGAATAGATTAGCAAAACAAAAACTTGTTATTTTTAACCCTAATCAGCCAAACTTGGAGCTTTAATTCCAACTATTAATTCTGCTCCATTTTATCTGACTCTTTCCACCTTCCATAAAGTCACTTCAAACTATTTAAGCTATAATGAAAATCTCCTCTTTAACTTTGACTAGAAGATAATAACTTTTGAAGGTATTTTCTAATGATCAGAAGTTACTTTGGTGTAAAGAACCAATAAATGCTCAAAGAAATGACCTACAGAGGAAGTAGAATAATTAACCATAAAAATATATTAATACAAGTTTTTGATACAGATTTTTTCAGTTATATGGTCTCTAACATAGATTTGAATTGAGAAACGGAGGAAGATACTTGGGTTAAAACTAAATATTTTCACAATATTCATCAGTTGTAGCTCAGCTGCAGCAATGATTGTTTTTCTTTTTCTAATCCAGAGCAATCCTAAGATCTCTGAACGTTCCTCTCTGCGCCTCCTTGCATTGATTTCAGTTTAATAAGACAGAGAAGCTGAGCATGCTCAGAGTGAAGCAGCCTCGCTCCACATGTCAGAAACCTGCTGACCTATATGACTAAAAAGGTAATCAGATCCGTTTTTTAAATACTTTTAGGTGCAATGAGTGCAATGCAATACCTCGGCTACAGACGTCCCGCCCCCTCTACAGACGCTCCGCTGCACCTGACCTCAAACGGTGCCACTGACAGGAGGCCGGCTTGTTTTGTTTTTATGACCGAAATTGCGGAAAACAACTCGTGAAGTTTGACC
>NW_015150737.1:585695-586784 GCF_000732505.1 Cyprinodon variegatus
AGTAAAACTAAAATGGTAAAAATATAGAAATATTTTGCTCTCAAGATGTAAAAATCTCTTTTGTCCATCGATATATTTTATCTAGAGCTCCTCTAGTCCCATAGTTTTAGCTTCACCTGGTTTAAATTCTGTATAAAAACCTTTTGATACCTGATTATTTATAAACAAAATAAATAATCAACAGATGTAATAGATTAGCAAAAACAAAAACTAATCTAAAAACCCTAATCAGCCAAACTATTAATTCTACTCCATTTTTTTTTATCTGACTCTCGGATTGTCGGCTGTTGGATCGATGCATCGATACAAAACGATTATTATTTACACCCCTAGTTGTTAGGGCGTCATCTCTGGTCTTCCTGTACTTTCTATTAGTGAACAGTCTGGGTTTGTCGTCAGCCTCTTTAGTCACTGTCGGTTTATGAGCTTTTAATTACATCAACTGTGAAACAAACAAAACTCAGAAAAAAAAACTCAAACTGATGGAAGATGAAAAGTTCTCTTGAACCAAGGCTAGAGATGTGAGAAGAAATGAGTTTGGAGATGAAAGCCATTCAGCTTGTTTCTAACTAAACTCTGCATGGATCCCGTAACCTTTGACCTCAGAGCAGATCATCTAAATCCCTCTGCTCTGGAAAGCTTCACAGGTTTCCCACATGCAGACTCCACCTTCCCAATGAAGCAGTAACAGTAGCCGAGGGATAATTATGAAAACCTGTGAAACGGACCCATTCAGCCTGCAAACAGAAGGAAGGTATAATTTCTGAACAAAACTTCCAGCTGGTCACCTTAAAAACCGGTTTGCCTTTCCACAGCTCTCAGCGCCGATCATTGGCTCCACCAGAACAGCTGTACGTCTGAACCTGCCTCCACATCTTTACAGACGGATCAAAGACGGAGGAAACCCAACATCTGATCTCCACAGAACGTGTGGCTGCAGCAGCCGATCGCGGCTGTAAGACGAGCGAACATAACTTTCCACAGTATCCCGATGTCAATGAGAGTGTGTTCCCTGCATTTTCATTCTGGTAATTTAAAGATGCACGGTTTTATTTTATAGCCTACAGCTTTTCTTTTATAGCCTACAGC
>NW_015150737.1:587530-590757 GCF_000732505.1 Cyprinodon variegatus
AAAAAAAAAAAAAAAACTGCACGCTTTGATTTTTGTTGACAACAACTATGCGTGGCTTAACATACGTCACGCACTCCGTTGCTCTTATTGGTTGTAGGTCTATCCAATTGAGTGCAGAGGCATTTTTTTTCTGGTTCGTTCAAAACACGCTCCATAATCACAGCTCTATAGAGCAGCATCAGACTCATATTCTCACTAGAATTGAGTAGGACTACGTCAGGCTATAGGATACCGCCCTGCATTGTCTTTCCACCACCTTCTCTCCTTCTGCGTTTTTTGACACGGCCAAAATATTTCCAGAAATTAGGCTTAAAAGCTGCAGTGGCTGGCTAAATCTCAACTTCGGGGTTGTTGTTTTCATCCTTACAACTATCGCTGTCGGTTGCCATGCTAGCTTGCTTTGAGCTTGTGTGGACAGCGTTCAATCCTATTGGCTTAAGAACGGTTGGTATGACGACGCAGCGCAAAGGATCATGGTCTATGTAGTTAATGATTTGTTCCGCGGGATTGGTTTAATCCTCTTGCTTTTTGACGGACACCTGTCCTTTTATTATTGTAACCACGACGATATCCTGACACCTTTACCACCGCGATAATGTCAATATCGTCACATCCCTAATGTAAATGGCACTGGATTGGATCTCTGATGGTGTTTGAGATGTTCAGATTAAAGGCTAAATATTTACTTTTTAATTCTCTGTTTGTTCTAACAGAGAATCAATAAATAATCAAATCTGACTGTTGTGTTGTGTGCAGTTTAACAATAAAACACACTTCAATCAATGTCCGGTGTCCGGAGGAAGCGCATTTTAAATAGATCTGTTTATAAATGGCAGGGTTCAGCTTAATACGATGACTGGGATGCATCCATCAATATTTCAAAAGGTTCAAAAGACCCACAAGGGCCACTTCCAGCTCTGTGTACGTCTTCCTTCATAATCACCTCACCTCTAATGCCTCCCTCTGTTATCAAAGTAAAAACCAATCAGCTGGGAGATAAACCGAAGGCCGACCATGCGCTGACGGACGCCTTAATGGAGAGAGATGGGCCGCTGCTGTTCCTGGAAGCAGAAGTAAATCCATCTCTGGACGTCCAACGTAAACGAGATTTAATGGTATTAGTGTTCCCGTTTCCTCCTGGGCGACTTTAACAACCACTTGGATTTATTTGGGCATTTAAAAAGCCGATAAGCGAGACGCTGCTTCGCTTTAGACGCTCACAGAAGGTGTGTTACTCCGGATGCTTCATTTGAAACTTTGTCAAACATTAAAGGATAATAAAATAAAATCACAAATAAAGGTATCTATAGAAGAACGACAAAGAGCTGATTCTAAACAGACGCTAACAGCAGATCATAGCTTTAACTGCCATGTTTTTTGTTTTTAAGGTCAGGCTTTTTAAAGGATTACAGTGTTGATGCAAATTATAATTTACTACAATCCAAAGTGCGTCAATTTTTTACTTTTTTCCTCCAAAGGGTTTTTTAGTTTTAAACCAAAACCACAGTTTCTCTGATCTCCTCTGGTCAGAATACCTCAAACTAGCAAAACATCAGATGGAGGGAATAAAACTCCTCATGTTCCACTTTACCCACGTCTGACGGAGGAAAACCCAAACCCAGAGGAATCCGGTTTCATCCAAACGATCAATAATTCAAAACCACCTCCTTTTCATTAGAGCCAGAGTCACAGATGTGACCCAAGTCTGTTGGCTGTCAGAACACCCCCCCCCTAGGCCAGGGGAGACATTCATTTTTAAAGCTGCATCATAAAACATTAAGTCCGTGAGCAGACGGAGTGAAGGCCGGGACCTCTGACGGGACCAACCGGACCTCTGCTGGTTTAATATTTACAGGACAAACACCAAACATGAGCCACTGAGACTACAACTGCAGGCAGGGAGAGTATGGAGGCCCAAAAGGCCCATAATTCAATAAAAGAAAAAAAACAAAAACATTTTTATTAAATGAAAATGTATTATTTAAAACCAATCTAATTGAATCAATGCATATTTTTACAATACTTAACAAAAACCCGGTATAAATATTTAAATATTAATTTAAATGTTTTGTTTATAATTTATTCTGAAAGTCTTTTCTATCAAAGGCAGGAGGCGGAGCTTATACTGTAGGCGAATGATCTGAGGTGGACTCAATGGAAAAAATTAATCCATCAAATATCTTGTTATCAAATAAGGTATAAGTTCAAAAGCAGATCCATTTAAAATACTTTTTATATCTTACAAAGCTTCTGGTCTGCTAAAGGGGTGGGTATTGCCAAAGAAGTCACGATTCGATTCGAATCACGATTCCAAGATGCGATTCTATCACGATGCATCGTGATGCATTGCGATATTTTCACTGAACACTTAGAAAAACATACAGCCATTACCAGTGGCTGACTGGCTGTGAGTGATCTGGATGGTGTCTTCAATTGGTACGGAATTGAAAGCAACTGAATTGATACATAGCTGTATTTATTGAAACGACTTTTGGAGGTGTTGCCATGACAACAAGTACTGGACACAGATAGCCTAGTAAACTAGCCCCACCCGCTAGTGGACAAAATAATTTTTGCCTGCGTGTGGTTTAGCCTCGATCAATGCCCCAGGACCTAGAACTAGCGGGCCAATCACAACGCAGAGATCTGTTTTGAATTTCAGGATGCAAAGTGGGCGGGGTTTAGAGGACGTGACGACAAAACTACGCAACGCTAGAGAAAGAGTTTTCTTTTGACTCAGCTTTGAAAGGATTAGATTTGGGGTTTTCGTTGAAACGTGAAGGAAGAGGCTGTACGCTCATTCATTTTTAAGAAGGACGTAGTCGCCGTTTTACCGACAGGCTGTTTGTTTACCCTCCCCCACCAGCTTCTATCGCACTTCCTACGTCAAAGTGAGTTGCTCTCATTGGTCAGAGCATTGGCCAATAGGCACAGACATGGTTTGAAAGGTAACGGGTTGTTGTTCCGATGTCTTATTAATCGGGGTCAGACTAAATTACACATTTAATCTCACATTTAGTCTGGTTTATCAGGCTAGGACACAAATATTACTATTACTGGAGTGGACCCACTGACAAAAAGTGCGTATGATTTATAAAAGTTAAAATAACAAAATAAGGATAATGAGTTACATGGCCTCAGTGGTCCTTTAAACAAATTAAATAAAAACATTCAAATTTATGATATTTTCCCATTTCTCTAATTACGTGCATCATATCAATTTTGTT
>NW_015150737.1:591290-593322 GCF_000732505.1 Cyprinodon variegatus
AAATTATCTTTAGGGAGGCTGAAACATCCCTACTTTCTTCCCTGCAGCCGTCTATTCTAACCAAAAAATGGTAGTTTTGATAAAAAAAAACTTCAGCAGTGGAGATCTCCTTTAACACTGTTTCATTTTAAACTAACCAGAAAAGTTAATTAAAGATTAAAACCTGTTTTACCAACAAGACCAGGTCTGGAAAACTCATTTATTGATCACATTTATTACGTATTAGACCCAAAATAGAGATAATTAAATATATGTACGCTACTTTAAGAAGGTATATCAAGATGGGGATGCATATTATGAACAGAATATTTTAATTTTAGCATTAAAGTATAAATATTGGGAATTAATTTCGAATATATAATTAATAACTTTGAGTTTGGGGGTTAAATAGGTTTATAAGTGTTCCCAAAATAAAAAGCAGGGTATTTAATGTAACTGTGGAATATTCTAGTTATTTATTTAATTGTTATTTTAGATGTCTAAAAGTTCTAGCAGAATCCCTGGTATGTATGTATGTATGTATGTATGTATGTATGTATGTATGTATGTATGTATGTATGTATGTATGTATGAATAAATAAATAAATAAATATTTTAAAGTTTATGTAACATTTTGGCACATTTATTCCCTCCATTGAACAGGTGTGCTTCATGAATCAGGATTTTTTTCTCCTTAAGATTGTTTAGTGAGATAAAACTGAGCCCACAGCTGACAGCAGACCAACACTGTAGCAGATCTTTGTGTCCAAAGATGTTTATCCAAAATATCAACAAAGAAACGAGCCAGATAAAGGAAGCCTAAATATCAGCTTTCACAGAATCAGGGATCAGTTCCCTCATTTCTGCAGGAAAAACATTTTGAAAGTCAAACATCAACAGAAGGCATCATCCTCTGCTTTATTATTACCTTTATATCGCTCCAGGACATCTTCATAGGCCTGGGCGAACTGCTTCTCCTGGGAGTGGTTAGTGGGCAGCAGACCCGGTATAAACCCGGCCATGGTGCCGCAGACCCGGCCTGCAGACCACCGCAGACCCGCCCGGCTTCCTCTCTCCTCTGGAGCCCGAATCAGCAGCAGCCGGTGCGGCTTAGCGGCAGAGAATCATCGGCGCACAGAAAGCCGTGGAGAAGGTTTCCAATAATCCACAGGGATGATGAAGAGAACAAATAAAAGTGTCCGAATTAATGTTATATAAAAGGTTATCTCTCCATGTTAGCAGTCAGAGGCGCTGCGGGAGCGAAGCAGCTCCAAGCCCGGTGACCGCTGCTCTCAGAGGGGGGGGGGGGGGATATATCCAAGACGCCGATAAGCGTCGACAGAAAAGCTCCCGTTGGTTTGTTTCCGTTTTAAAAGCGGCGGAGCTCCACGTCAGTCCGCAGCCAGACTTCCTTCCTTTTCTCTCCCAGCCAGTCAGCGTCCTGAGGATCCGCGGCGGAGCTCCCAGAGCAGAAATGGCCGCTTGTGTCAGCGAGGCTTAGCCTCTGTCTCCGGTTCTCCTGTGAACGTGTCTGTTTCTCGTCCCTCTTCCTCTCTCCGTCCCTCCCTCTTCTGCGCTGGTGTCTCGGTTCCTCCTGCTGTGACTGGCTGCCATCTCTCTCCCTGCCGGCCTCACCAGGAAGCTCGGCTGCAGGAATTTCCCAGAGCCGGCGGCGCGAGGAAGGGGCTCAGCTGCTGCTTTACGCGATGATTGGGAAAATTGGGCTGTGGCGCCATCTGGTGGACGAAGCTTATCGGTGCACGCAGAAACAGTCCAGTCACTTTGGCGCTTTTGCATCTGTTTCAGTATATTTGTTTGAATATATTTTCACCTTAAAATATTTAATAATTCTTTTGGTTTATTTTTTAAGGTAAATATACAGGGTTTTTATTTAGATTTATTTTTTTGTCTATTAAATTATATCCCATTAAAAATCAGCGGGGTCCGAATAAACAAGGCCAGATGATCGGATCAGACTCTTGCGCCGCTGATTTTATTTTTCTTCATGCGTTATGCAAATATAACGAGCCCGATAATAATAATAATAATAATA
>NW_015150737.1:594113-607206 GCF_000732505.1 Cyprinodon variegatus
AATCATGTTTTGGGTGTACTATTCCTTTAATATACATGTGGGGTCTGCCGGCCCAAACAGCACGTCGGCCAACCGGGCAAATGCCCGGTACGCCCGATTACCAGTCCATGCCTGGGTGATAATAAGGCTTCAGTGGTATTGAGATAGGATCCCAGTTTTATCTACTAAATGTTTTTTTTTTTTTTTTTAATGCTCTACTTTCTACAGGTAAATTTATCAGCTTTTCTTGAGTTCTAATTCAGATTTTATTTAAAAAAAAACGGTAATTTGAACTTTATTATGTGAATTATGTAACATCCAGAAATCCTGAATGTATATTGACATAATAAGAAATAGAGTTTTAATTAAACCTAATTGAATGAAAATGTTACTTTATGCAGCTCTCTTAATTTATTTGAATCCCTTGCCCTGTTTTTTTATTTCAAACTTTTCTGGGCCCCCTTGAAAACAATGCTGGCCCCCTCCTGGCCCCCGGGTACATTTGGTCTAGGACCACCACTGATCTGCTTCCTGTTTGGCCTTCAGTTGTAGAAAATGAGCTTTGCACTGAGAGCCAAACGCTGCAGCTGATAAAACTGAAGTAAATATGATGCTAACTTTTGTCAAAGCAGAGTGAAAATAAAGGGTAAACATCATGAGATTATCTGGACTGGATGAAAGCACCTAAAAAGTCAAACTTTAACTGCTTTTTTCTGCTGAATGAGGAAAACGATGGACCAAACTCAGATGATGTCAAAGGGTGTGGAGCGTTTCTGAAGCAGTAAATGTGAACCCCACCCACTGACCCCTGGGGATGTAAATATGCAAACATGAATATCAGTCAAGACAGAAGAGTTCATCGATGCATTGTTTGTTAGATGTGCTGCATGCAGAGTCCAGCTGCAGGATGGATGTGCTCTAAGAGCCAAAAGGACAAGGAGTCCTCGACGCATCAGCATGACGACACCTCGGCTTCAGAGAGACTTCAGCTGGAACATCACAGCCAAATATTTTCTCGCTGAAAGACAAAGTCTGTCGCTGCTGAAGTTTGGAAAAGCGAAGCGTCAACCGGCCTGATGTTATCGCTCCTGCATTCCTCTCTGAATCCAGACCAATGGAACTCTGGGGTTTAAACGACTCTCAGGAGATTGAATCAAATCTTTTTCCAGAGTCGACGTGTGACTCAGATTAAGGGTCTGAGCTGATCCAGAGTTTGAACTTTTAAAAGCAAAATTAATCAGCGACTCAAAACCAAAATTTATCACAAGTAAAATCTGTGAAATATGTAAATGAATCTGATGGTTGGTGCAGAGTTAGAGAGGAAACTGATTCAGTTTATAACAACTTCAACTAGCGATCCTGGTGAAGATGCTTTAAAA
The DNA here is from genome assembly GCF_000732505.1 of Cyprinodon variegatus. Classification (NCBI taxonomy): domain Eukaryota; kingdom Metazoa; phylum Chordata; class Actinopteri; order Cyprinodontiformes; family Cyprinodontidae; genus Cyprinodon; species Cyprinodon variegatus. The sequence continues at coordinate 595,472 of NW_015150737.1, forward strand.
TGAAATGTTGACAGTTCTCCATTCAATAATTCAATTTAAGGGATTCAAAAGGAATAAAATTAGCACTTTGGTTAAAGTAAACTATTCCTGGAGGATCCTGTGAGACTTTTTAATTCTACATTTATCTTAAAATAACAAGACTGTTCATTTCTGGGAACTACGGTCCTCCTATAAATTGGAATTAAGATCTGATGCATGTATTTAAAAAATATCTGCAAACTGGAGTGAATTAAATTAATTAAATTAATTAAATGAATTAAATGTAATTAAATGTCTAAACAATCTCTGTTCTTGATGGAAACTAAAGGATTTCTATTGCTTTCATTGCAATATTGTTTGGAAGACTAGTGTCCCTTGCCTGAAATGGCGGTTATGTGTGTGTGTGTGTGTACCTGTCTAGCCCTCAGAGTGAGGACCATTTTCTCAGATTCCACCATCAGATTGAGGACCAGTTGTTGCAAATTTAGGACATTTTGCTAATGGTTAGGTTTAGGGCTAAAGTGTTAAATCGGGTTAGGGTTAGGGTGAGGTATGTATTGGTAATGGTCAGGTCTAGGCATAGTTTTAGGGTTAGGGCATAGAAAGGGTTGAAAATAACTGAAAATCGGGAAGTCAATAGGAGTCAACACATGGTCCTCAGTACTTATAGCAGAACGAGTATGGGTTAGGGTTAGTGTGTGTGTGTGTGTGTGTGTGTGTGTGTGTGTGGGGGGGGGGGGTGATGGACATTTTAGCACAAAACTGCTGGATCCTAAAGAGTTCAGCAACTATCTGATTCTAACGGACATTGAATGGAAGAAATGTAGGAATCAGGGTTCAAAGCTAATTTAAGACTTAATTTTTCCTATTGTTGACCAGAGCTGCTTTAATTTACTAAATAATTCAACTTTATTGTCATTCCATTGTCACAAGTCCAGAGAAACAAAATTAACTCTCTGCATTTAACCCATCCCCTTAGGGAGCAGTGGGCTTCCATTGTGCGGCGCCCGGGGAGCAGGGTGAGGTTAAGGGTCTTGCTCAGAGAACCAGAGTGGCAGTCTGTGGGGATCAAACCAGGGACTTGCAACCTTCTTAGAGGACAAGCACACTGCTCTAACCACTAGGCAGTCTGTGGGAGTGGGGGTCGAACTCACAATCTCAGGATTCAAAGCCCTATGCCCTAACCACTAGGCCGCCACTCCCTTTTTTAAAGGTACTTTTTTAAAGTTTGGTTTAACTTGTTAAACTTTTCCTCTCATCCAGCTCAGTTTCTTTTCATATTTGGCTAAATGTTCTCTGATCATCTTTTTTTTTCTGATCAATGTTTCTGTTCAAACTCTTGAGTTTCTCACTCGACTTCCACCCCTGCTGCACTTTTCCTTTTTGTTTCCTTCTCTTGATGTTTTTATTATTTCCCTCCTCCTGTACTTCTGTTTCCCTCCTCTTTGTCTCTCAGGTTTTCGACCTCCCTTAGAGTCACAATCTGAAGTCATCCTTTCTTTCCTCTGTTTGAACCTCCTCTCCCTCTCCATTATTCGCTCCCTCTCTCTTTGTCCGTTTTCTTCCCTCTCATCATTACTTTCTGCAGAGACTTTATCATTCAGTCTTTCCCACTCTGTGTACACCCCCCCCTCCTCCTCTTTTCTCCGGTTCCAAATTAAAATTCGAGCGCTCTCACTCTCTCTCCCCTCTTTTGTATACGGAGTTGGCCCCTAACCCCCTCCACCATTGTTTCTTCTTGCCTTTTTAAAACCATGGAAACAGAGGAGACCCCATCACTATGACAACAGGGTAACAGCCTGGGCCTCGGAACGAGCCGTCCCTTTCAGCCGCCGGCAGAGAAATAAATGTAAAGCAGCAGCAGGCAGCGCCGAGGACACCTAAGTTACATGCAGGCAGGTTTGTGGGGTCCTGATGCTCACATGCATGTATTATTACAGCTGGAGCGTCCGTGTCATTGAATATTCCTAACATGCTGCTTAAATCAAACAAACTTTTTCTCAATAAAAAAATAAATCTTATAAACTGATGAAAGAAAATACTTTGATTTATTCTACTTATTTTCCTCTTCATCAGCCTGACATTTACAGACTGATTCTGTTTTTCAAGAAAAAATCCGGAGTAATTCAGAGCAAAACATTTTTAGATAAACTAATAAATTATAACCATATCTAACTATAAAACAATCATTGTGGGAATAAGAACATTTATTGATTTAATAAAATAATTGGAAGTTTGAATGAACTTTGTAACTACATATAAGATGAAATATATCCACAAACATCCCACCAATATTGGGTTAAACTGTCTCCTGACATGTTTCACGTTGAGAGTAGTTTTTTTATATAGTCATCATGGGGCTTCTAGCATCATTCTGGCTTAAAAGAGTCGAGTTAATTTAAAATGCTGGATTCCAGGATTTAATACAATCCATTAAATTTCAAATCAGGCTTAATTGAAGCTTTGGGATGTTGAGATGCAATAATGTCAGCCTGCTTCATTCCGCCTAAATGTTATAATCTCCAGGTAATTATTTAAATTGTCCTTTTTTTGAATTGCCGGTTTGCTTTTTTATGTTAATGTTAGTCTTGATTCCTAATTTATTGTTTGTTTATTGGATATTATATGTTAGATTTCTCCCATTGCTTAGTTTTTTGTGTCTCATCCTTTAGTCTCTCTGCACTCTCTCTTCCCCAGATGCTTCATATTTTGATCGGCCATTCTCTACTTTTTCCAAAGTATATATATTTTCCTCATCACTCTGATCCAGATATTTAATCTGCGCATTGATCCAGTCCCCAACCATCACAACTTGACACCAGTTTTAATGTGTTTGATTAATTTTCTGTTAGAGAACTCGACTATTTTCAAGTTTCTTCAAGCACTTCTGTCAAAATCCAGGATCTATGGAAGCTTAAGTCTGGAGAAAACTAGTAGAAAACGGGTCTCTTTGTCCAAAGTGAACCCAGTTTAAAACCGACATGGATTAAGATGTTGCAGACCAAGAAAATGCTGCATAGCTGAGACCTGCAGGCCAGACTGAAGTCTATGGCTGCCAACATGGATGAGCAGCACTGCTTCAGGAGGAAAGTTTAAAGGGTGAAGCTGGAGGAAAAGAAACATGAGGAGGCTTTCAAGATCAAGGAGATTTTACCAATAATCTGGCATGATAGCAGCAGTGTAATGCTTTGGGGATGTTTCCAATTGGGAGCATAAATAAATGGTAGAAAATACTATAATGTAAAAGGGCAAAACAGAAAAAAAGCATGAAATAGGGATATACTATAGGGATATATGTCAAGTTATGTTTGTTATCTTAAACACACACACACATATATATATATATATGCGTTATATTAAAGAAATATTCCATCTAAGCAATAATGGGCAGATTTTGTCCTCCTTCTGAGCAGATGTCGGTCTCTTTTTTTTGGTTTTGTCTTTTGCGCTCCAACAAAATTTTTAAGGTGTAAATATCTGTTGTTGTACTTCTTTTTAAACCTTAATCTAAACTAGGGATGCACAATATAATCGGCCCCCTATCGGTATCGGCCTTAAAACTGAATATCGGACATCGGCCACCCCACCGATATTTAACCCGATATTTGATCAGCTTCTGAGTTTCTAAAGTCTAAAAAAAAAAAATATATACTACTTCTTCTTCTTCCTCAAAAACTTCTTTTTTACAGACTTAAAAACTTCTAAAGACGAGGGAAAAAATATTGATACATTAAAATATCCCAATATCTTCATATGCTGATATATTGCCATTTAAAAACACCATATCAATCTCTTTTACTAATGAAATATTGCTATATGTCATCGTTATGCTACGAAATCCCCCGAAAATTCACCAAATGTTGCCATATTTTTATATGTTGATATATTGACGCGGTATCGATCTATTTTACTAACAAAATCTCACAAGAATTTGCAAAATATCACGAGAGTTTGTAACAGAACGATGAAATTTCACGAGATTTTGAAAGTAAAATAGATCGATACCGCGTTTTTAAAAATCAATTTGATATCAGCATATGAAAATATATTTGAGTATATTATTTTTCAAAGTGTCAGAAATGGATAACAAAACTGCTATTTTCAATGACTACTTATTTTTGTCCAGCTTTAACATCGGTATCGATATCGGTTATCGGCTACATGAGTTTTAAAATATCGGCATATCGGATATCGGCCAAAATCCCAATATCGTGCATCCCTAATTTAAACCTTAATTTAATTAATTTTCCTTGTTATGAACCCTGGGTTCAGACTTTTATAAATCAAGGTGATACGATGTTATAATCCAGATGCAACTTTGAACAAATTATTGTTGGAATTTGTTGAGTTTTTCTAAACGTAATGTTTTCCCACTTCAGATTTGACGATTAGATTAGATTAGATTCAACTTTATTGTCATTACACAGGTAGAAGGCAACAAAATGCAGTTTAGGTCTAACCAGAAGTGCAATAGCAGCAAGTGCAGGATAAATAATAGTTCTATAAATACTGAATGAGTATAGAGATGAATACCGTTATAAATAATGAATATAATATATAGATCACTAGTGTTATGAACTAAATTTACAGCTGGATTACTATAAAATGAATAAAGTTTGGACAGAAGCTATCTAAATTAAAGTGCAGTGGAAGACGGAGTCGACTGGTGCAGGAAAGGCAGCAGCTGGCGAGCAGAATCATTGATATTCAGGCTCAGCAGGGGGACTGAGGCCGGTCCGGACAGCAGCCACTCTCTTCCTTTACAGAGTGCATCTAAAATCATCTGTTCATGGAGCTGCTGCTGTTTCCACTTTCAGTCTCCTTCTCTGTTACTTACAATAACTTACTGTAGCTAAAAGTCTCAGAGAGAAGCTATGGGTCAGCTGGGGAAAGTAGCCTAATGTATTCAGTTTCCACTTTCCAGATCCCAGCTGAGTGGAAATGAAGGTTAGAGTAAAGCGTTAGCAGGCTTCATGTAAAATGTAATCACAACAGTCTTCACGCCTGAGTGAGCGCCGTGCACGAACGTTCGGGATGTTACCAGGAGGACGAGGCAAACAGGGTGGACTAAAGCTGTTTAACTTGGCCTTTTTTTCACATTAATTAAGGGAATTTACTCTTAATTTGAGCAGGTAAATAAGATCGTTTGCCAATGGAATGAGTATTTTTACTCTTAGAACAAGATAATTAGATAATATGCATTTGAAATAAGACAATGCAGTTATTTTTTCTTATTTTAAATGTAGATTTTCTTGTTCCATTGGCAAAGTGTCTCACTTACCTCATCAATTCAAGAAAAAAATTACTTATTTTAAGAAAAAAATTACTTATTTAGATTTACATTTTTTGCAGTGTGACTTAATTCTTTTTTCCTGATCTCTAAATCTATTTATGTACCTCAGTCTTATTGGCAAATATTTGTTTTACATTTTTCCCACATAATTACCAAAGTAATAAATATAGAGAAGAGGCCATTATAAAATGGGATTCATTCACCATATTTCTTCTTGCATTGAAATCCATTTAAACGCTAAAATGAGCCAGAAACACTAAATTGTTTAAATATTTGCAATATTTGGTTGGCAGTTGCACCTGTCTTTCTTCAAACTACCCTCATTCCTTACAGTTGTTAGCATGCCTTTTAATACCTGTGTCTCTCTGTCAGTCTCTGCCAGATTGTCTCCCTGTCTGCACAAGATTTATTCCAGTTCCTTTGGGCACTTTCTGCCTTCTTGTGACCCTGTGCTGCCCTGCCTTCACTGGATACACTGGAAAAGATCCAGAAATAAGAAAAAATGTCTTAAATTAAGTGTATTTATCCTTATTTTCAGCAGGTAAATGAGATAGTTTGCCAATGGAATGAGTATTTTTACTCTTAAACTAAAATAATTAGATAATATGCACTTGAAATGAGACAATGCAATTGTGTTTTCTTATTTTAGGTGTAAATTGTCTTGTTCCTTTGGCAAAATGTCTCACTTACCTCCTCAATCCGAGAACCAATGCACTTATTGTAGGAAAAAATTACTTATCTAGATATTTTAACTTTGCCAGTGTATTCATCGGCGTCTGACTAGAAACATCCTCACTGCAAAAACGATCCTAAAATGAGTACAAATATCCTTAAAATAAGTGTATTTACCTCTAATTTGAGAGGGTAAATGGGACGATCTGCCAATGGAATGAGTGTATTTAGCCTTAAAATAAGATAATCAGATATTATGCACTTGAAATAAGAGACAGCAGTTGTTTTTTCTTATTTTAAATGTAAATTGTCTAATTCAATTGGCAAAGTGTGTCGCTTACATGCTCAATTCAAGAACATATGCACTTAATTCAAGGAAGTTTTACTTATTTAGTTTGATATTTTTGCAGTGCTGGACTATCTCTGCCAGTCATCAATCTGTTCAGTAACTATCTGCCTGGTCATGCAGAGGACATTGTCATGTTTTATTATGGTGGTAGCATATCAAAGTCCTAAATATGCATGAGGAGTTGAGAGGTTGAGCATTGATTCTGTGCAGCTGGTAAAAAAACTGCATTGCCTGGTCAGAAGTTAATTTCTTTGCAGGAAAACCCTCAGAATAAGCCTCAAACACCAGACTGGCAGTGCTGATGAAGCGCTCCACAGGTGTAGCACGCATTTCATCCTGCTGCTGCTCTCAGTGCAACTAAAAGGATTTAATCAAGCAGCTGCAGCAGATAAATCCTGCTTTCCACATCAATAAATACCAATTTCTACATTTATACCTTCTTGGAATGGAGTAGCTGTTAGCTGAGGAGAGAGGGCGGAATCTCTCAGATTTGGCTGTGCTGGTTGCTGGGAGGCTAGAAAAGGCCCTGAGATTTTTAAGCTCCAATTTGTGCCTATAAGTGTCACGTTTTTTTTGTTGATCATGACCCAGACATAGAATCATGTTACAATTATTTATCAAAAAATTCAACTCCAATTTCCAACCGAAAGACAGATAAGAACATTGGAGAATCCAGGTGAAATGAACAGTGATGGACCACAGAAGAACCCGCAAAGACTGAATGAAGCTCAGGTTTCAGTATTGGGGAGATATTATAAATTCTAAGTCAAGAAAACATATAAAATATAAGCAAAAACTAAGACAATAAAACATACTAAATCTCAGGAATAAAGAAAATACAAAATAACTGAATAATACCCAAAAAGAGACGTTTACTGACATTGAAGCATTGTTATCAATACCTCATGTTAGGGGTTTATGATTAAATTAGTAAGATGTTTTTGATCATTTAGGGTTTCAAAGGACTCTTTGTTATTGGTTGGTTTTAGCAGGATGACCCAGATAGATACGACCAGATAGATACAAACCAACAGACTGCATATTTGCACCATATAGCCTATATTTAATGCTCTGAACATCCATGTCGATGCATTTTTTGCATCGTTTTTTCTCCCAAACTTTTCACATTTGATCACTGCTGCACTTTAAGAAAACGGAAATATCTTGAAAGCTGTACAAGATGAAATTTCATTTCATTTCATATCTATGATATTAGGTTTTCCTTCTTTTCTGGGATTAATCCACATTTTAAAAGTCACACACTCCTTATTTGGTTTGGGGATAAACTTAATGTGAAGTAACATTGATTTTCCACAACATTAAGCATTCACCTGTTTCAGCCTTACAGCCAGAGTCGCAGGAAAATCGAGTCGTTCTTTAGCAGAATGATGCTTTTAAACAGCATGAGGTGAATTGAAAGGAGAAGGTTTGATTTAAAACTGAAGTGATTTTGTCGACTGAACAAATGTACTAGCTGTTAAGTCTGGAAATGTGGAAGAGTTTATAAAGGGATGTGCTTCTCTGTCTAATATAAACCTTTCACTCTGCTCTGGCCTACATGCTGTTTCTGTGTCACTAAAATAGGCTTTTACTGTCTTCTCATCGCCTCCTAACATCTCCACCACCATCATTTCCTCACAGCTGGCTTTCTCTCTAAGAGCTTTAATGACCCCCGGTTGTCTTTAACATATCAGAAAAAGCAGGATTGTGTTTTTAGAGCATAAAATGATTCAGAAATCACACCAGAAAAAAATAAATTTTAACTTCAACTGCTGTATCAGCTGTTTCCCTCCCCTTTTAAATGGATAACAGGTGTAGAACCAGTTCTGTTTTCCACAGAGAGAACAAACTCAGAGTCACTGTATCGCAGCTCTTCCACTAAATCTGTGGTACTTCTTCTATTCTGGGGTTCTATAGAGGATCCAAGTGCAGAGAAACAATTTCTCTGCTCAGATTACTTAATTAGTGCTGATATCGCTGCAAAAAGAGCAAATTTTCACTGTCTAAATTTCTTTAAATTAGGACTCCCACCAGCTAGTAAGACAAAAAAATAATCTACTTTGTCAAATCTGACTCAGACTGACCAGTTTAAATGTATGTGTGTTAGGGATGCACGATATTGGGATTTTGGCCGATATCCGATATGCCGATATTTTAAAACTCATGCAGCCGATAACCGATACCGATGTTAAAGCTGGACAAAAATAAGTAGTCATTGAAAATAGCAGTTTTGTTATCCATTTCTGACACTTTGAAAAATAATATACTCAAATATATTTTCATATGCTGATATAAAATAGATTTTTAAAAACGCGGTATCGATCTATTTTACTTGCAAAATCTCGTGAAATTTCATCGTTCTGTTAAAAACTCTCGTGATATTTTGCAAATTCTTGTGAGATTTTGTTAGTAAAATAGATCGATACCGCGTCAATATATCAACATATAAAAATGTGGCAAAATTTGGTGAATTTTCGGGGGATTTCGTAGCATAACGATGACATATAGCAATATTTCATTAGTAAAAGAGATTGATATGGTGTTTTTAAATGGCAATATATCAGCATATGAAGATATTGGGATATTTTAATGCATCAATATTTTTTCCCTCGTCTTTAGAAGTTTTTAAGTCTGTAAAAAAGAAGTTTTTGAGGAAGAAGAAGAAGTAGTATTTTTTATTTTTTTTTAGACTTTAGAAACTCAGAAGCTGATCAAATATCGGGTTAAATATCGGTGGGGTGGCCGATGTCCGATATTCAGTTTTAAGGCCGATACCGATAGAGGGCCGATTATATCGTGCATCGCTAGTATGTGTGTTAGGTTTGTCACGATACTAAACTTTTCAACTCGATACCGATACTAAGGAAAATATTCGATACTCGATACCATTTTCGATACCACAAGGATAAAAACAAAATTCTACAGAAATATTTTCATTAATAAATTAAATACAATAAATAAATACAATTAAAGGTTGTATGCTGTGCACAATATTAAGCAAGCTTGATAAAAAAACGTATACAATTAAAATTAAGTGTTCCTTCCTTGGCTATGCTTTGCACACATAACAATGAGACTAGCCAAACTGGTTAAAAAACTAAAATAATTCTCAACAGCTGCACCTCTTACAAAATAAAAGTCTGAAACTGAAAAGTGCACAGAATTATTCAATCACACAGTGTTCAGAAAGTGCATTTTGCTCTATTCTGCACTTTAGATGAATGACTGCTTAGGTGCCACAGGTGGTGGCACTGTATCGATACTTTTAAAAACGAGTATTGTATCCGGATACAACGTTTCAGTATCGATACTTTTGACAACCCTAATGTGTGTCTTGTTTGCTTGTAAAGGCAGGAGGAGCTGGAGATGGTTGGATTGATTGCAATGGAAAAAAATCAAAATCTAGATGAGTCAATTTTTCTTAAAATAAGTGCATTTGTTCTTGGATTAAGGAGGTAAAAGAGACATTTTGCCAATTGAACAAGACAATTTACACTTAAAATAAGAAAACACAATTGCATTGTCTTATTTCAAGTGCATTTTATCTAATTATCTTATTTCAAGAGTAAAAATACTCATTCCATTGGCAAACCATCTTATTTACCTACTCAAATTAAGAGTAAATACACTTAATTTAAGAACCTTTTTTTACTTATTTCTAGGTTGTTTTTCCAGTGTGCAGCAACCTCTGCAGAGATAGGGATGCTGATGCACTTTTGAGCAATAAGAAAAACTGAGCTGAAATATGAATATCTCTGTTACTGCTCCATTAACCTTCGACCAGTAACTTCTGGAGGTTATTTAGACCAAAGACTGAAATCCTGGACTGAAGGTGGCCTGATCTTACAGGTAAATAACCAACATGGAGGAACAGGATGGACGAATTTTTCATCATGGAGCTAAAAACATTTTTATTCCCTTGCTGGAATTATTCCTCTGACTAAACAAGCACTGATAGAAAACAGGTAGGATGAAAGAAAAATAAAAAAAAGGAATTAAAATGTCCATTAAACGAGTTTAGCCTTAAAGTTGACAAAAGTCAGATAAAAGTAAGAAAACTTTTTAGATAAGGATGTAAACATGTTGGAATACCATCCTTAAACATTTCAACCTGTGATCCAAAGAATAATAATTTAACAACATCTAATTAATTTATATTTTTTTTGGCAGGTTCTTGATTTTCTAAGTTTTTACAGATTTATGCTAAAATTTTGACTTTCTAGATTTCATAAAGTAGTCATAATTAGGTCCTATTAGAAAAGCATTGATAATAACTTTTCTGATGTTTAAATTAGTCTGAAAATAGATTAAAAAACTAAAAAAATTTTATTTATTTTAAGTGAATTTAGACTTTAACTCAGTAATAAAGGAGTAAAAGTAAAGGAGGAAAGGAGGAAAATTATTTTCTTCTTAACAAAACACTAAAAACTGGTTCAGGCGCTTCTATGCTGGTAATAAGAGCAATAAACAGAAAGTTCTTCTTTTTTCAAATAGTAAACCAAACAAAGAAAGTTCAAACACATCAAATTTAATTTCCCCAAAGTCAATCATCTTTTGCAAAATCACAATAGTTTCAGCACCTCAACAAACACGCCTCAGAGCAGCTTGCAGACACCAGCAGTGCCTTGCTTTCAGGCACAATGTCAGAGGTTTGATTTCCTTACCTGCAACACGCACCACCGCCCTCTCTGCTGGGTCCAGCACCGAGTCCTGGCTTTTCCTTTTCCTCCTCTCATGCTTGGACAGATTCCACGGTAAAGTGTCCCCTGGTGGCCCCACGAGTCCCGAAGTGCAGGGAGACAGCGACCCGCCGGAGCGCTCGGTCCGGAAGGACGGCTCGCTGACGCACGAGCGTTCGCTAAGGGTGTCATCGTCTGACGACTCCATCTCGCTTTGAGGCTGCTGGGAGCAGAAAGATGGAGATGAATGAGGAAAAAGGAGGTCAGAGGATTCAGGAATACTGGAGACACTCTATAATTCATCACTGGGTTACAGTTGGATAAAGTCATTATGAAAGATTCAACATTTTTACTTTACATTAGATATATGAGGCTGCTTAGTGGTGCAGTGGGTAGCATTGATGCGTGGAGTTTGCATGTGTGGGTTCTCTCTGGGTACTCCGGCTTCCTCCCACAGTCCAAAAACATGACTTTTAGGTTAATTGGCTTCTCTAAATTCTCCTTAGCTGTGAGTGTGTGTGCAGGGTTGTTTGTCTCTGTGATGGACTGGCGACCTGTTCAGGGTGGACCACACCTCTCGCCCTTAGACAGCTGGACATAGGCACCAGCACCCCTCGTGACCTCACTTGGGATAAGCGTGACGGAAAATGGATGGATGGATGGATGGATTAAATATATGGTCAGGTTTTAACCAATTACCATATAATATAAAAGTTGGAGAGTTGTAGCAGTTTGCTATTCCGGGGCATAAAGGGAATACAAG
>NW_015150737.1:607707-609313 GCF_000732505.1 Cyprinodon variegatus
AAGTATTTGTACTTCGTTACTTCCCATCTCTGTTGACCTTAAATGATCGACTGCTTGATCTGGGCAAAGTTAACAGTCTATTTAAACCATTAAACGTTAATGATTCTGCAAAGAGAAGCTCATTCAAAAGTGAGAAACGACTGAGACGTTACGGCCAACCTTCCATGAAGTGAACAGAGTGAGAGATGGTCAGAGAATTGACAAACAATCCAAGAGCTTCTTTCAGACTCTAGGTTAAAGTTCATGACAGCACAACAAGGAAAACACTGAAGCAGTACGACTGTTTGGAGGAGTTGCTGCTGAAAGCCTCTATTCTCCAGAAACAACAGAGCAGCTTAAGGCTGAAAGGCTAAATGAAGGAAAACACGTTCTAGAATAACGTCCTTTTGACAGAGGCATGTTTGGCCGGACTGCAAAACTCAATGTTGATGAAATACAAACAATGAATAGAAGAACAAACAACTTGTACAAACTAAAGTAGTGGAGTAGGTATGGTAGGGGCTAGTTTTGCAGTCAAAGACGTTGAGACCCTCTGTTTCTGTATCAAAGTCAAATGTGAGTCCAACTGTCCAGAGCCTAAAGCGCAAACCAAACTGGGTCTTTATCAGAAGTTCATGACCTTAATGAACTAAAGGAATGTTGAGAAGAAGAATGGACCAAATGTCTAAGTCAAGAAAATTATAAATTCAACACGAAACGTATTGTTGGTTTGCAAACTACTGGATACTTGACAAAGAATCCACCAAGAATCTTCACTTCATTATCAACCAGACTTGAAACAAAGGAATAAATGAATATCGATCAAAGGAAAGTTGAAGATTTCAAAGTTTTTATATCTTGTTCTGAAAACATTAAACTTACTTCTCTAAAATGAGCTGTAAGCATTAAACGGACGGAAAAGGAAAACGCTGGAAAGACATAAAGAATCGAATGTGTTTGCATCTAAATCTAGTCTCTGGAGACCTGACGGTCCAATCTGTCCATCAAAGGATCAATAACTCCGAGCTCTAAGCTTCCTGAGATTGCTAAATATTTTAAAGACCTGCAGCTCCTGGAGTAGAACTGCATTTTCCTGAAATCCCTGCAGACTTATCTACTTATCTAAGATCTACAATAAACAGAGAAACAGGAGCTCAAATTGTTCTTTTAATCATTAGATCTGTTTTTTTTTATTGTTACTAAACAATACTTCTATTCATGGTGGAGAATAAATAACAATTTCCTCTGAATATCTAATTACTAACTTTTTTATTTCTAACAGAGCAAAGCTTTGTATGTTAGAACCATAACATAGAACATTAATAAACATTTCACCTACACATTAACATGTTCTCCTTTGCTTTTCTGTGTACGGTGTCCCACAGGGCTCTGATCTGGCCCCCCTAATTTTTTCCTTACATTTGCTCCCACTTTAGTGTTATACTCAGAAAACATGGCTTTGTGTTTTACTTTGGAGCAGAATAATCAGATCTACATTATATACCTCTATAGAAAATAGGGCAACCCCTCTTTGTAGCAAGTACTTCTATTTCTTAACCTCTTACACCCTCAGGGGGTATAAATTAATTTCTGCCTGACAAAAACACACAAAAGTAAATAACTTATA
>NW_015150737.1:610738-615316 GCF_000732505.1 Cyprinodon variegatus
AGAATGGCGCTAGGCTTACCGCACCGTGACGTCACTGCTGGAAGATGGCAGGAGGGAGGGGTTACTATGTTTGGGCAAAAATGGCCGCTCCCAGACTCAGTGATTGCGACAAAAACTATTGTTTTTTTGAATGATACCCATGAACATATTAGTTTTAGTTATAAATAATGACTGATTGGTTATTCCTTGCTGACCGTACATTTCCTTTAACTAGAATTAGGAAGTGTGAGCACTTTTAACCCATTTTAGCTTCTCTTCACTGGCTGCTCACTCCTTTAATGATTCCTTTAAACATTTGCTTCTAAGGCCCCCACTGTCAGGTTGTGTGGAGGTTTTTAGAGGACCCAAATGCAGAGGCAGAAGCTGAGGCGGTTTCCTGCAGATTTAATGAAAATACATAAAAATACAAAGTCAAGAACTGTTTAACGAGGAAAACTCAAGAAGCAAAAAAGCTAGAAGACACGACGGAGGATTAAACTAAAAGAATGACGAGGATCTAGAGGAGTAACTGAAGAGAAGGATTATATATGGGAGACAGATACAATGGGAGGACTAATTAGCACATAGGGAGCAGGTGCAGACAGAGTAACTAGAAGGAGCTACGGGAAAGGAGAGTAGATTTTTTAAACCTTTTTATCTCTTTCACTTTATTTTATGATTTGCTTTTATTCTCTTTAATTATTTCTGATACCTCATGCTAATATAATGTCATTTTCTTTTTTATTTTCACTTACAACTGTCTTGTGTTTTATGTTTTAATGTGTTTTATTGATAAACTTGCCTTTAGTGTAATATTCACTGCAAGAAAAATAAAAAAACCTACATATTTAATTAAATATGTGTAATATGGAGCAACAAGGGATCAAAATGCAGCATTCAGGATAGAAACCAAGCCTCTAAATCATTGGCTTAATAGTTCATAGCTAATAAGAGCTCTAGGGCAGAGGCTTGGACCAAAACAGGAGATTAACGTCTCTCACGGCTTTAAACCTTCCAGTGATTTTAGTGAACAATGTGCATAAATCCCATCAGAGAAAATATTTTAAGATTTATTAACCTGCAGGATCAGGAGCTTAATCCCAACATTCTGTCACATATAAAGCTCTAGAGGAGCTGAATGATTTGTTACAATGAGGGAAATATTTACCTATCATAAATCTAACAAGGATTGGGGCATTAAATGTGAATTTGATTTATTAACGATCATCAGCTTCATGCTGTCCAACAATTATGACCTAAACACCAGGGTGAAAAAACTCACAGCAGCACATCTGGATTACGGTATAATAAAAGGTTATCAGTGGAACAGAAAAGGTCATGTGAACATGCAGGAAAAAAAGTTCATGGGGAACAAAGTTTGGATCAGTTTTACGTTTTTTAAAGAAGCTGAAAGTATCTGGGATCTGGAAAATGAAAGACAAGAAAATAAGATGATGTTTCGGATTAACTGCGAACCAAAAAGAAAGAGAGCGGATAAACAAAACGAGGCAGAATATAGATCTTTAAAAACCGGTAATATGGAGTCAGAAAATAGCAGAAAAGGCAAAAAAATAAATAAATAAAAGGACATTTTTGTAGAGGGTTATTTTCTGGCCTAATAGGTTCCATTATAATCCTACTTTATGTTCAACAGTTTCTGTTTCTACTGATTCTGGTAGAGACACTGGTTTACTTCACACCAGCTGGATCAACCGATCAGAACATCCAGTGTAAACCTAACATTTTATTTATTTTTTGGCCTGTTTGACCTCCAAAACAACACACAAACCTCTTAGCTCAAAAATGAATAAGATAAAGAATCAGACTGACAGAGGCTCAGCAGCTTCCATCATTCTTCTACGGAAAAAAACCCAGCTGATTTTACAGCATCTATAAACACCATCAGGACTTTCATCCAGCAGCTGAAGTTTCTCAATCCTACTGAAACATGCCTGAAATTCCAGTATGCAGCACTGTTTCTAAAATCGTATAAATTATAGAAAATGTTGTGCAGCATTAAGATACTGATACTCAGAAGTAGATCTAATCTAATAGCTACTGCCTTTGACTCTTTCCCTTTCTTTAACATGAAAAGTTCTTCTGTGCTTCTTTGTTCCTTTAGTGTTTCTCACTCTGAGTCCAGCTCTGGTTCTGTTTGGAGTAAAGTGTCCTTGGAGTATAACACACTGTTCTATAGTGAAATAAACGTTTTTCTTATCATTTACTCCACTACTCTTCACTTCTCTGAAAAAACAGACTTAATGTCATCTGAAAAACGTAGCCAAAATATAAATAACTGTTGTATTTGACAAGCCAGAATGTGAACGATGCTGTGAGCCATGATTCTATTGGGAAAACGTCTTAACAAGATCTATCATTTCAGAAAATCTAAAATCTAGGGTGAATATATCCTTAAAAAAATTTGTATATATATCTATATCTATATATAGATATATATAGATATAGATATAGATATTGTAATAGATTCATTACCAACATTTTAGGTTTAACCTGCATCCATTCAGTAGTGACATCATTGCATGGTTGCTGAGGTTCCCAGTCTTTCCAATAGCGATCAGAGGGTCAGAGTTTTTAAGTCTGACAATTCAACAAAGTCTAAAAAGGTGTAGAGCGGATTAACGGGAAAAAATATATATTCAGAAATATTTAGCAAAATAAGAAAAAGAAGAGGCTGTGTTTTCAAAAGATGGACCCTGATGGAAACGATCAGGAAAAGGATTGGAACGAAGAATCAGCCTCGAGGCACCCACTATCAAGGATGAAACAGAACACGAACTTTAGTGGGACGTTTAGGACTAAAATTATCAAGAATCGGAAGCTTTGTTTCTTAAATTTTGGGGTAAAATTTTAGGGTTTTGCTTTTGATATGACAAACTTTATTGTCATTTCAAACAAAACGAAATTTCGATATAGTACATAAATAATCTTGATTGAGTATTTGGAGTATTTGAGAATATTCATAAACACAAACCATTCAGAATAAAAGCCTCTCTCCCATCTGAACTATAGCCTGGCCTTTGTGGGGGGGGGTGCGTTGGTGTTTATGTATTAACTGTATGTTAACGTCCCTGTTTACCATCTACTCTACAGCTGCCAAAAGCCCTCCTGCTTCTGGCTTCTGGACAAACCGCCATCAGAAAACCCACTTCCTGGTCTCCCCGGCAACACTGCTAGGAAAAGGGCTGAAGCCCTCCCAGAGTTCCCTGTGGTTCGTGGCGTACAGCCGCCTCCCTGCTGCCAGTGACTCAGTGGCACTGAAACAAGCGGTTATATAAATAGAGCCAGAATGGAGGCTTCAAAGCTGCACCGTGTCATTACAGCAACATGAGGGGAAAATGAGACCTTAAGAGAAGAAGAAGAAGGAACTACCAGCAGATGAGCAACAATGAGATCACTTCCTGCCTGAAGACACCCTCCAGTTCTTCATGAGTCCAAACAAAAATGGAAAGAAGCGTTCAGCAGATATTGGTGGTAATAATGGGATCAGATGAACGCCTGGAGATCTGTGAAGATACAATCTTCTTCAAAGCTGTTTTCCAAATGTTCCATATTCACTTCTCTGTAACTAAATTAATAAATAAACATAACATAATAAAATAAACATAAAAAATAGATTTTGTTTGTGCAAAAAAATGTTCATAGGTATAAAATTTATGCCAATATTTTTAGAAAACAAACTCTGATTTTGACTGCTTATAATAACTGGAGATGTTTTGTAGTTTCCTTTGATTTAATTTCAAATCAATTTATATGATTTCAATATGACCCAGCCAGCTCAGTAAATATTAAATAAAAAGAAAAGAATGTAAAACACATTTGTTAGAAAGTTTAAATGTTTGCTGTATTTAACAAATTAAAGAAAAACTAGCATGAACTAGGATTTTCCTTCGCACTTTTATGTTTAGTTAGTGAATCTGTTTCTTTATGAGATTCATTTGTGCCAAAAAGCTGAATTTCCAACATTTTGAGTAAAAACAAAACAAAACAAAACAAATGATGTTTGGTGAGGATCCAACTGGCAAACTCAGAGATTCTCAAAACATGACATAGTGAAACTTTCCTTTAAACAGCTCAAGCTTCAGTTCAGTTTCCTTCACCACTGCTCTGATAATCCCAAATTAATACGAGAGATTATATAAATCATTTGATCAGAAACCACCCAGCAACAGTTTGTTTGCTTTAAACACACAAACTAAATGTTTCCAAACAAAATGTCTTCTGAACAGCTGAAAAACGAGACAACAACCATCAGCGGGACTCGGACCCATAGAAAGAGAGAAATAGATGCTGCATTGGACTCATTTCAACGGTTCTTCTGGGCGTCTAAGCATAATGTAAACAGCAAGTTTGGCTTAAAAAGCAACACAAGCTGAAAACAAGAAAAACTCACGTTTATGGGAAATTTAGGCTGATTTACGACAATGTTAACTTTAGTATTGGTAAAAGGGATCAATGAGCCAATAATGAGTAACAATGGGCTAATTTTCTCCATGCCACGGTGTATTGAAAGTGTATATATATATATATATATATATATATATATATATATATATATATATATATATATATATATATATA
>NW_015150737.1:615950-619397 GCF_000732505.1 Cyprinodon variegatus
GCATATCGGATATCGGCCAAAATCCCAATATCGTGCATCCCTAGTATATATATATATATATATACATATATACGCACTGTATGCACTGTATATGCTGTATTTAAACCATGCACCTTTTCCTCCTTTTGGCACCTTCTTTCTGACTATTGAGCTGATGTAACAACTGGATTTCTCCACTTTGAGATAAAGTCTATCCATCAATTGATGCAGTAATTCATGTGAAAAAAGCCCAGAGCAGGGAAAGAGTGCTAAGAAAAAAAAACTTTTTGAAAGCCTGACTTTTCTGTATAAAATATCCTTTTTTATCGTCTTGATTTTCCTTTTGTATAATCATCAAAAGTACAATAAATAAAAGCTTGAATCAATTCACTCTATGAGTAATAAAGCTATACTGTCTGATATATGAGTGGCACTCTTTTGGAATAAAGGGTATAAGTTACTCAACTATCAAAAATGCATATTATATTTGAATAATATTTTAATATTACACTTCAATATAACAAGACGAGAAATACTGGTGTAAGATCCAGATGTTTATGGAATCTATACTCTAGTACATCTATGTCTATGTTCGTAGTTTTATCAGGCTTGATTTAATCATTTCCTCGACTGTCGATCTAACAGAAGGTGGATCTTAAAGTAATTTATTCTCTTAGTTTGGCAAAAAAAAAACCATAAAATATTATATATTCCTGCTGATTCATGATTTAATTCACTCATTCAACAAACCCAAAGCTGACCTTTATAGGAGATCCACTCATGCAGGGCCCCCCGTGACAAAGAGCAGCAGCTCCGTCTGTGATGCTCTCCTGATTTATATTTCACAGCCAGCATTAACATGGCTGGGATGGGTTCCCACAGCTCCGGCTGAATGTTGTGTTTGTCGAATGTGTGCGTCTGCCTGCAGCAGGGGACCAATGTAAACAGAGGGACCCTGTGACCGAGCCCAAGCAGGGTGAGAAAAAAGACAGGAAGGACGGAGTGATATGAGGAGACAAACGCTCCAGAGCTGTCCCAACCGCCATAACGGCCTCTCGTCATTCCAGAGCTGCATTCCTGCTCCGGATCAACCGACAAGATCCTCAGTGACGGCCCGGCCTACCAGACAAACATGACACTCAGATCTGCTGAGCAGCACAGCACCAAACCTCCTGGGTAGAAAATAACATCTGAGGAGCAGATGTGGTTTCTAATAAAACCCTGACCCAATAATCTCCACTCTGTTGAAACAACGGCCAATTTAGCTTCTCACGTGTTTCTGTCAAACATGCACGATCAGACCTGGTAACCTTTAACATTACCTCATTTGAACCCACTTTTATATGCTGGAAAATACTAATTAAATATCTTGTATTTGAGCATGTAAGCTTATGCGATATGAAGTAGTTTAATGTTTCTTTTATGTTTCAGATGTGCCAGGAGGTGGAAAACCACACTGAAGGTCTGAGATCTATTTTAAGGCAAACAGATGTTTTTCTAACCCTTGTCAAGATGTTTATAAATGCTGACCCAGTTTTTTCTATATATCCTATAAAACCGAACCTTGTATTCATTTAAAAGTAATAAAATAAAGAAATAAAACTCAAATTAAATAGCCAAATTTAACTGAAGCCAACTATGATAGTGAAATAGTGCAGAAAAGTTAAAATACAGGAAAGGAGCTGCAAAAACATTACAGCGGCTGTGAGGCGAATAGAGACAAGGATCTGATGAAAGACAAGTGGGAAATTTAAAGACAAGCAATAAAAGGCAAGTGTGGAGATTAGCTACATCCGTCCTAACCCCTAGATCCCTCAATCACTATTTAGAGCCGGGACTATTTAGTAGACGTTATAATAAACTCGGTTAACTGACCGTTTTGACAAATGATCACTACTTTTCGTTGAACATTGGTCACGTAACTCCGCCTCCACCGCGTGTTGCCTGCACCATCTTTGTTACTAGTCGCAGCTGTCGGGTAGCGACAGCCTATGGTGACCACGTGCCACTGTGACAGCAATTCCCATAATGCTTTGTGAGGACAGCTGTCTGCGCAAAGCATTCTGGGATATGCTTGTCTAGTGACCATGGATGACCATGGATCACTAGGTTTCAAGATGTGGGAAATTTCGAGTCCACTACTTTTTCATCGACTAGACGTTTGCACACTTATTTAAAATGGCGTAACCACTATATAGTGCTCTATATACGGACACAGCCCATGTGTGGATGGAGAGGAACCAGAACTAAATGTGGATGATTGAGATAAACCAGGTCCAGGTGTGGGTGGAGAGAAACTAGGACCAGGTGGAATGATTGACGGAAATCAAGGTGTGGAAGAAATAAATCTAGAAGGACTGCAGCAAAAATAGCCTCAGTACTGGTCTTTCTTTAACAGATGTGCCCAAAACTTTGATGATATTCTGCCAATCGCTAAACTTCATTAGCAAATTCTGTCTTATCTATCGTGTCTGTCTGAGGGATGATCAGTTTAAGCAGAGCAGTGGTGGTGAACTAAAGCTGGACCAGTCACCAGTCAATTAAATAAATCAGACTACACCAATTTTATTATCTCACAGTTTTTCTTTTTAACTTTCATTTCTGCTGTACAGCTTATTCTAATAATATATTCTATTTTTAATGTATGATTTTTCAATTTTTATTTTTGGATTTGAAACTTTATTTAACAGCTCTTTAGTGACGTATAAACTCGTTTGGTTCTGTTTACCTGTATAATTTACCAGTAAAAGCTGGTCCAAGGCTAACTGAGATAACAGACAGGCTGCTGAAAAACTGACTGTCCTGATAGGTGTAAGAAAATACAGCGGCTCACATAGATAGGTTCATAGCTGCATGGTGGCCATTAGACCACAGCCTGCTGGAGATTAGACAGACATAACCCTGAGTAAAAATACTGGGTTTCACCGTATGAACATAAACATTTATAATAAAAATGTTCTCATTTATGGTAAAAGAAAAAAAAGATTGCTGCTATTACAATATTGATAGTTAAGGGTATGGCATAATTATGAGAAGTTGCTGGAAATTAAATCCAGAGGAAGATTAAAAATGGCAAAAAAACAGCTAACTGAGCAGAAATATTTGAATAAAGACATTTATTGAGCAGAAGGTTCTTACTTCTCTGCTTCTCATAGAATAACATAGAAAACGGATATCATTGGGCTAATTAGCTCAGTTAGCTAGGCTCCCTCTCATCAACAGTAATCCGGCTTTACTCTTATCACTGTAGTTTTACTTTCAAAAGCATTGCATTTACTGTAAAGAGTAATAGTTTCTGATTCATAGCTTTCCATCAACAAGAGCTATGATCAACAGGTGGGGAGGGGGCGACTGGGCACTAGATAGTAGGCTTGTCCCGATCCGATCCACGTATCGGATCGGGACGCCGATATTGGCAAAAAAATGCGTATCGGCAAAGCATGTAAAATGCTGATCCAGTTTTTAAAA
>NW_015150737.1:620365-624759 GCF_000732505.1 Cyprinodon variegatus
GAGTCAGGTTACATTTAAAGTACCACTCAGCAGAAAGATACGCATCAGAACTGGATCATCCAGCAATTTACAGAAAAACAAGCAAACAAACAAACTTAAAACACAGTTTTTCTGTTTGATATCTGAGTTTCATCCGGTTTATAAACGCATATTAGGAAGTATGGGTTAAATTCATCGCTACGCTGATGACTGCGCTCTCGCTATCTTGGAAACTCCAAAGTTATCATATTCATTTATGAGGCAAAACACAACCTGGAGCAGAACGGCTCATCAGAACGGATCAGAACCGAGCCAACGGATGGGAGGAAGGAAACATCTAAAGAAAGAACAGCTGAAGTTACTAAAACAAGAACTAATTTCAGTAATTTAATTACAAAACCATCAAACCCTTTTTTTTTTTTTTTTTTAGTTCCAGCCAACAATTAATGTACAGATTAAAGGTAAAAACAACAAATCTGACCCAGAGAAGCTAAAGGAGGAAACAACCAAGAACTTCATTACAGAAGATTCCTTCATGCTGATTAGAGAAGAAAATTCACATTATTTTCCTCTAAACGGTTGGAAAACCTCAAGATAAATCTGACGATCTATAAAACACAACATAATAAATTACTCTTTGAAATATTTTGGGCTTTTAAAATAAAAACAAACGTAATCAACAAGAAAGTTGCCTAAAAAGGGGTTAAATCTTTGTTTTGGCAGACGTCTAAATGTCAGCAGCTCAGTGTGACTGAAATC
Source organism: Cyprinodon variegatus (assembly GCF_000732505.1). NCBI lineage: Eukaryota > Metazoa > Chordata > Actinopteri > Cyprinodontiformes > Cyprinodontidae > Cyprinodon > Cyprinodon variegatus. Next base: position 621,104 of record NW_015150737.1, read on the forward strand.
AAACTAATTTCACATTGTTTGACAAAACAAACCCTGTAAGATTAACAAGAGGACAAAGCAAACCTTTATCCTCATATTGAGCTCATTCACTCACAGCCTGGTAAACAGTTACAGCAGCTCGTCCAATCGGGAAACGGCTCGTTTCACTGCTTCATGATTTTAGATTCGGCTCATTTCCTTTTATAAAATGGTTGTTTGATCAAAAGCTTTAGGGTTGATTCTGGTGGATGCTTTTTGTAGATTTTTTTTGGAATAATTGTTCTAACCCTCATGTGTAACCATGAGATTTGATTAAAAAAAAAGGAAAATAAGATGCTGGATACAAAAGGCTGGGATGAGCTTCCTCACTCAGATGATGGCGGCTGCTCCGACCCAAAGGGAGGGGTTCAATATCTGACCAGGAGACCATCAGGCAGCAGATTCAATTCAATTCTATTCAGTTTATTTCTATAGCGCCAATTCACATCATGTCATCTTAAGGCACTTTATAGTTCAACCAGATCATCCAATCAGATTGATTCAAAGTTTTCTATCTAAGGAAAACCAGTTAATTGCATCGACTCATTGACTCTTCAGCAATCCTTCACACTAAGCATGCTTGTAGCGACAGTGGAGAGGAAAAACTCCCTTTTAACAGGAAGAAACCTCCAGCAGAACCAGGCTCAGTGTGAGCGGCCATCTGCTGAGGCCCACTGGGGTTCAAGGAGACAGAAGCAGACATAGAAAAAGCAGCTGTAAAAGGCTAACCTAACAACAGCCAGATGCATGTCTCGCTCCGCCTACCTCCACTCACATACATCTGGGAACCCGCCATAGGAATTGCCTTTACTGAAGGCTGGGCCTTATCAAAACTCCTTGCATATGATTGGATAAGCCACTTATCGTGCTATTTCAACCACTCACACCGAAGCTAACCCGTGACGCTGTGAGAGGAGGAGCCATTTGGTAGATCAAGCTCTTGCCAAATCCGGTCGGGAGAAGGGCGAAAACATCGTTTCCACCAACAAAAGCCTTCAAAGCCGTTCTCTGATGTTCTTTTAATGAAACAATATCAGATAGATTGGACAACACAGAAGAAATAGCAGCATCAATGCTAACGCTTGCTTCCTCGATGCAAGCCGCCATTGTTGTTGGAATCTCACGGTTGCTTCTCCACTCCAGGACACACCCACCCTGCGTCCTGATTGGACAGACCATAAATTCGGTTGGGGAAATCACTTTCAATGAGCGGGTTCCCAGATGTATGTGAGTGGAGCTAGGCGGAGCGAGACATGCATCTGGCTGTTGTCAGGTTAGTAAAAGGCAGTCCCGTCCAGGAAACACAGATCCAGAGATAGTCGGAGGTAACTGTTCCGGCTTTTCTCTGCCAGACCGGATTTCCAGTTTTCTTTGAGGTCTGAGTAGCAGATTCATGGGGAAATCCTCTGATCCGATCCCTGGTGCATATCCCGTCTTTTGGATACCTCAGAATGAGCAGCAGATAGTAAGGAGGGAATTCTGTGCTTCTCTGCTGGAGGTTTTCAGCCTGTGAACTGATCCTGGATCAGTTGCGGGGAAGGGATTAATGTTTAGGATTCAAACTTTTTTAACATCATTAAAAAAAACCAGAAATGTCACCTTGGGTTTATGAGAATCCCTCGGTTTTCCTGACCTCCTGCAAACTAAACAGCAGGTGGATCAGCAGCTCATCCTCTGCAGCTGGAGAGTTTTAATGCAACTATCACACAGCTGCACAGGTTTTACCCAACATGATGTTTGCAGCCAGAACATAAAGCAATTTATGTTGAGTCTGATTGTAAATAGGCTCTCTGGCTCATTTCAGAGAGCTGAAGGTCCAACATAAGACTGGAGGGAGAAGACCATCTGCTCCAGAGCAGCAGGAGGGGAGGATTTTTCCTCTTCCCTCCGGCTGGTCCCAGCAGAGGTTTTACCAGACAGACTGTATTGATGCCTGTGATCCTCAGAGATGGATGAAGGTGGAGGCCATGATGGAGGCTCTAATTGGCTGCAGATCAATGGGGGACAATCACCTCTGCTTCACACACATCCCGTTCATCCTGGGATCTGTGTGCATGAATGGACATCAGACACGGAGCCAGAAACGCATCGGTGCACGCACGAGCCGCACGCACGAGCGGTCTGGGAGCAGGAAGAGGCTCTTTGTCCGAGAAAGGATCTCACCAACTAATGACATTTATCCGTTTGTGAGCGGAGCTGTTCGCTGAACGCTGCAGCTGAGACTCCAGGAAAAAAAAAGAAAAGCTCTCCTGCTTCTCACGACCCAGAAAGCCTCTCTGGCTGATTCAACATTCAGCGCACAGATCATGCGCCGCTGCTGCCTGGAAATGGGACCGATTTATGCGTAAACATGCGATCTGAGATGAAGACAGAGGAGGTGATCAACACGTTGATGCTCCGTGGGTCACAATCCATGTTCTTCATCCTAATCATCTCTACCGTCATGGTTTGATGTGATGTGGTAAATCATTTTTTTTCTCCCACGGGTATGACATGATGTGGGTTCTGAGAACCTTACCTTCACCGGGGCAGCAGCGGTCCTGGAGCCCGAGCGCAGAGCGAGCGCAGCCGGATGGATGAGGTGGATGGATGGATGTTTCCTCCTCCCTCCAACCAGCTTTCTGTTTCCACTCTTATTCCAAACGTTTCACCGCCTCTCCAGCGGTTAGATGAGAATGGAGAGAGATCCTGAATGGTAATGGCTGTCCTCCTCCTCCTCCTCCTCCTGCTCTCTCTCTCTCTCTCCACAGCCCTGCCTTCTTCCCCCCTCCTCACCACCACCAGCAGCCCTCCTCTCCTCGGTCCACTCTCTGTCTCTTCAATAGGCTGAGTCCAGCCGTTTAACCCATGCCTATTGAGTGTGCTAAGTGTCGCGGAAACGGAGATTTGGGGTGAACCCCTGCGTCATGTCCGCAGCTCTGCCAGAGCGTGACGCGCGCGCACATTTCCACTCAGTTTGGGGGGGAGAGGGGGGCGTTCACCGTGGAATATTTGCTGCACAGACTCATACTCATATGTTCAGGATTACAGAGAAAAAGTGAAACAGTGAGCCAGGCGTTTCCATCACATGATTCGGTTAATCTGGCTGTGAAATAATCGCTTTACGCGCAGAAAGCGGAGCTGCGCGCAGCTGGAGGAAAACCTCAAAAGGCAAAACATTAAAGCAGGACTAGGTGAGATTATTTCTGTTTGTGCAGCCGCTCCCATTCTTTACCTCCCCCTGTCTGAGAGTCCCTGGGTGGGTTGGCATAGTAATATGTAAAATATTCATCTATAAAATATTACTATGTTATGCAAAGTAAAAACAAAATGCATAGAGGCCACAATGCGGATGGAAAGTGGACCTCATATATATATATATATACACACAGCTTTGTTTTCATGACATATGGGGACATTTCATTGACTTGCATTAATTTTATATGGCCTAACTCAGACCCTTACCCTAACCCTAACTAATACTAAGATGTACTTAATACTAACCTAAACTGATTTCACACCTTAGTCCTAAACCTAACCCCAACTCAAAGAACAGAACTTATAGGGACCAGTTGAATGTTCCCATATGTACCTGTAAGTACACATTGTAGGTAAAACAAGACCATATATATATATATATATATATATATATATATATA
>NW_015150737.1:625484-626456 GCF_000732505.1 Cyprinodon variegatus
TATATATATATATATATATATATTGTTTTCCAGCCACTTTTGTTGAAATGAGCATTTATTCATTCTCTAGCTTTTTCTCCACCTTGAGCTTCTTTCCCAAACATACAGCTTTACGATCAACCGAAAGCAGTTCCACGCAAATATATGATATATCAGCCAAAATTGTTTTTATAAACGCATTCAAAAAAATTAAAATAAAGCATTTTACATGCCACAGTAATCACATTTTATGAATTGTAATGCCAATTAAGGCCTTAATTAAAAAAAAATTATAATTTAATTACTTTAAATTTAACCATGAGAATAAACAGCTTCTCTGCTGTGAAACTAAATATTGTTTCTTTATTTTTTTTCCGCTTTAAATTAATGCATTTTTGAAGTAAGTGTGTGAAACCACAGTAAAAATCCTTGCTTGTGGGGAAAATCGTGGTCAATTTATTTCTGCTTTTTTCAAACTCTCAAAAATCTCTTTTTTCCACATGGATTTGGGGAAAAAACCTTTTAAAAATGCAAAGCACCGATTCCTGAAAAAAGTATTCCTTTAAAAGCTATCTTCATAGCAGCCAGTCAACCCCATTACAAATACTGGACCAAAGTTTATCTGCATGAACAAACAGCAGCTAAAAATCTGTGTGACCGCATGGACAACAAGCAAAGGTCAAAGTTCAGATGTCAGTGTGCTGTTTCTATCAACATTAGATGATATCCAGAGTTACAGGTGGGGATTTACTGAACTAAAGCAAGTTTAGGACATCTATCAAATAGCATTGACATAAAACGTATTTTTTTTTACAGTTTAAACCATGGTAGAAAAGGAGCAAAAGTTCATGAAGGCCTGTAAATCATCTACAGCGCATCAACAATTATCTCAATTTTCCACTTTGAGACACTTGAACCTAAATTGGCTTGGTTTGACACTCATCATTCGCCTTAAAGGAAAAGTCCGGTCAGCGAGGAATGATCAATCGGTCA
>NW_015150737.1:626873-629823 GCF_000732505.1 Cyprinodon variegatus
AATAATTTCATATTTAAAGTACTTTCAGAAGTTAGAATTCTGAATATATATATAAAGTGTTATTTAATATAAATATATAATGAATATTAGTGTTAAACCATTATCGATACCAGTATTGGGCGGGGCCCCGATCCAGCACTAAAATGGTGGTATCGGTATCGGCACGTACCAACAAATAGGGCCGATACCATTTTTAGAGCCAAAAGTTTATTCAACTATTGTCACCCATTCCAGGTAGGCAATAAAAAGTTCTACTGGATTCTCTTTGTTTTAGTCTTTTTCCTGCTTCACAAAGGTAGGCAGCAGCTTTACAAAACCATGATGGTAATTATTTTACATCCAAGCAGTATGCAGTTCTTCATATATACACACATCAATTTCAAACAGGTGGTATCGGTAAATACAATAAAAATATCAGTAATAAACAGGAAACATGATTGATAACACATCTCAAACAGCAACACTGGTTCCTTTAAGCAAAGCTTATTATCTGGATTAGTGAACGGACTTAGTTTGGGTTTAAAGGAAGGGTCTAGCTTATTATTTAAACTATGTTTATTGGCATCAATAGTCTTAGACCTTAACAAAGGATTTTTAGTTAATAGTATTCAGTCTCCTTGATATCAAATGTAAATATTTAAGCTTAAATTTGATAACCTTATGCCACTGATGCCTGAAACATTGGCTTTAAGATCAGCATCAGCCAATGGTAAATCAAAACGAACCACCAAAATATGTTTATATAGCTTATATATATAAAATCAGTAAATATCAGTTATTGAGAGTTACATTTTTCCCCCATCTTTCTATAAATGTATTTAATTCAATAATTTCTGTAAGCCATCATAACACTTAACATGAATATTGACCAAACCATTTTCACCTTTTATATTGGTTTATTCTTACTTTAAGTATAATTTTGCTGCTTTGATCACAAATAATTGAATCTAGTTTGTAATTAAGGTTTCGTGTTAAAAAATAAACAGACTGAGACCAATTTAATCGCCATTATCAGAGATGTAGGAGTTTAGAAATATGAGGTTTAGACTTTTAAGTTTTTATCTTAAAATCATATCAGTTATGTTTCAATTTGATTTAAAGTTGCAAAATAAAAATAGATCATATTTAAGAATTTATGATATAATTCGATAGAAATACCTTCAGTAATTTCCATCTGAGGCTTTCTGAGCTCATTAAGTGAGCCTGTGGCGCCATCTGGTGGCGGACCATGATGCACTCTGGTCCTGATCGACCTGGATGTCAAAGGGCATCTTCCTGCATCATTAGGACCTTCCTAAGGGAACGATTACTCTCACATCTGCTGATCATTTAGTTAACCTTCAGAACCACAGGATGGTCCTTTAATAATTCATCAGAGTTGCTTTAACTGCGCGATGCGATGTTAAGGAAAACAAAGCGGATATGTTCATGAGAACCGCTGATTATAGATTCGGATCACTAAATGTAAACATTAAATATTTAAAGGAACTTTAAAAGCACAAGACAAAAATACACTAAAAGGATTCAGGATATTTAAAGAAAAGTTATCCTTTCTGGTCTGAATTCGTTACAAAAAACATTAGCAACACAAGAAGCTGTGAATAAATATTTAATCTTTACAGGTTTTTCTTTTTAAAATCCAGTTTTAAACCAAAAAAATAATAATTAAATGCAGTAGAAAGCTTCACACCAGCCTGATCCCAACCTAATAGCCTGATGACAACTTTGATCACAAACCTTTAGTGACGACCGTTTGGCGTCTTTGCAAAGTTCTCACCCAGCCTGCTCGCAGAAATTCAGCCGTAGGGAGGTTCCTCCAGCTGGTCACGCCAAAGCTTCTCAAACACACCGAGTCAAATCTTTGACTAGGCCACTGTCTAGTTCTTTATTTTTTAACCATTGAGTGGTGAAACTAAATGAACTTTCTAGCGTCACGGATCCTTCCAGCTGCAGAACCCAAATGTCTTGGTTTAAAGCTTTTCTGCAACAATAAATTAAATCTTTTGAAAACTGAATCTTGTATTTATTCAGGTTATCTTTGTTACCTTAATTTGTTTCATAATAAAAACATTTAACTAAATAAAACAAACTTATAATCTAGATGTCTACAGAGCTCTGAAAACTAACAAGAAAGGATGACATTACAAAAACAGAAGATGTTAACATTTATTTGGAAACTTTTACAGCGGGACAGGAAATAAAGATATCTGAGTGACTTTAGAGAGAAACTGAGGATGGGTCAGATCCTTCATGGAGACTTGTCAGCTTCTCCGACGTGGTGGGAAGGCGGGGTGTACTTCCCTTCCTTTATCAACTTCTCCCGCTGCTGGCGGATGGCGTACAGCCTCTGATGCTGCAGGGATGAAGAAAAGACCAGTTTAAACAAACAAAGCATCTTCGTTCTGCTGATTTCTTTCTTGCTGAAACACACCTTCACACAACAGAGCAGCGAGGAACTAAACCTCCTACCTTGATAAAGGTTCTCGCACTGAAGATGATAATCCTGTAGCAGCTGCAGATGGACTTTTATTTCCAAGCTGCTTCAACTTTATGATGTATCTTTAGTTTTGTTAAATAACAACCCAATTATTTTACCTCTGAGGTTTTATTACCTCATTTACTGAAGCAGACTTCTGTCTGTCCCTGTTCTAAAGACGGACTGTAGCTGTGACTCGTCATGATGTCTGATGGAGCGAAAAACAAAACAAAACGGCAACCAAAAAATAGTCTGAATGGAGACTTTATTCTGCTCCACCATGTCTCCAAAGACGGAGACGTTACTAATGAGCAGGACGGAGGATCTCAGCTCAGACTGAACTTTCTGCTGCAGGTCGGTCAGTCTATGGTCTGCTGACAGAAAGGACTGAAAGGCTGACTTTAATTTAACGGTAGCAGAAACAGAGCAGAGACACAGTGCAGCAGCATTTGGTTTTGGTTCATTTAAAAAAAC
>NW_015150737.1:631319-635122 GCF_000732505.1 Cyprinodon variegatus
GCAGTTTGTAGCACATTTTATAAGTATTCTGTCCTCCTATAACGTATACAGCATTCTGCTTCTTAAAATGTTTTAGTGATTATTTATACCTACCTGACTTATTATTTTGATTTTATTCTGTATTTTCTCCCAAAGCAGATGTGTTACTTTGCAACCAAGTCTTAAAGGTCTTAAACCCATGAAATTGCTGTTGAATTGCTGCGTATTCTGAATAAAGTAGACCCGACATCTCGATCTGATCTAAGAAAATCAGTCAGGTTTTCATCCCCGTTCGCTTTCAATAAGCAGTAAATGCCTAAAACTCTTAGGACATGAATTTCTGTCGTACAATAATGTTCATTGTGTTCAGGACTTTAAGAATAGTTTCTCCCAGGAGTCAGTAAAACTTTTCTTCTCCTTTAGGCTGCGTTCACACCAAGCGTGTTCTTAGCTCCAAAACACTGTCCAACGACTACTTGGACGATCTTGCACTTTCAAGAGCATCAAGAGCCATATTTACTCTCTGGATGCCTGATACTTATAAGCCGGTCTCTTGTAAAATGGCGGATGGAATCCAGAAATAATCTTGACTTTATTTGCTTTATAAAAAAGTAGTTGTAACATTTTAAGCATGAAAGTCAACTAAAAAACGTGTAGTGCCTAACGTGTCCAATATGAACGCACCACTAGAGGGAGATATCTGGTCATTTGCATGAAAAAGAAAAACGGCAAATGATGCGACTTGGATCCTCTGCAGCCGGTTTGTTCATTCTGAGCTTTGTTTTCACACAGTTCTTACACTCGATTTCCTTTTCCTACACCATGTATTTAAAATGGGAGCAACGTCCTGTACGGATACAATCAGAAAACCTCTCACCGTCTTCTGCCTGTGCATACACTCATAGAAATCCTCAAACTCCATCAGGCACTCCTTCTTGGCTCGGGTCTGACCGATGCCATGAGCGCACTCGATCCACTCTTTCTCGAAGGCGTGGCAACGGGACGCCCGCTTGTTGGGCTGCTCTCCGCTCTGCAGCAGCAGCCAGCGGTCCACGTTGATGCCGAGCCGTGACTGCAGGTCAACAAAGGGCATGGTGCTGGCGCTGTCAACAAAAGAAAAGGAGGTGGAAGATTTGGACAGGAAGCAGGGGAGTTTAGGATATGGACTAAACATAGATAAGTAGAACTTAGATGTGCTGCGTTCCTGTACAGCTAAAGCAGGATGCACGATCTGTTGATCTAAGAGGACTTAGATCAATAATTACTGGAACATTTCCAAACACCTGCAAATATTTAAAACCAGTTTCTAATTTGTAACACCTTTATTTTGTTTGTAGGATTTTTATTTTTCAAAAAATCCTACTTTACAACTTTGAATGCTTAAAGGAAGGAAGTTAAATATTATTTTGTGCATTTGGATTATTTTTCCATCCTATCAGAACCTGAAAGTCAAAGAGATAATATTCCAGAGTTTTACAGTGTCTTCACAACCTTATTTTTCTCTCTTCTGTAAATGGTTGCAATGCAAGAAAAATAATCTTCCACAAGGGATTAATAAAGTAATTCTGATCGAACCCTGGAGGTCCTTAATATCATGAACTTAATAGCATTCACATCTTTTCAAATGTTCTAGTAACTATCTGCATAATCTGCTGTTTTTATTCAGGTCTTTACTTACTAGATAAACAAATGATTACTTTCCTCAGATACTGAAATATGCGTTTTACCAAGTGGAATAAAATAGTGGGATAAAACAAATTTACACTTCAAAAACTTAAAGTTGAAGTTTAATAGCAAACCTTTCTGCTGCAGCTTTTGCTGATAGGTTGCTCCATGAGATTATCAATAAACCCTGCACAAACATATATATACATATTGTATACTCATATATAGAGGAATGATTATTTTTAGCGGCAGTACGTAACTTGTGTCATTAGTGTTGACACATCAAGTGTTGTTAGGGTTTATTTTGGCAAAGCTCTGTAAGCTGGGATGGTTTTAAAGGAAGGTTATATCTTTTCTGCTACTTTTAGACTTGGACAGATTTTTTTTATTTTGTACACAGATTGTATACAAAAAGAAATTTCATTTAGTACAGCTCTTGAGACATTTCCATTTCTAAAGTACAGCGGTGATAAAAATGTTAACAATGTAAATAAACACTGTACGTGTTGCTGTTCATTAGCTGATTTAAGACAATTTGTGAATAAATATACAAGTTATTGTATTTCATATGGTGTTAATGTAAGTTAAAATGCATTTAAATATTATCAGGTACAAATTCATATAAGTTTTCTGAATCTTCAGCATCCTTCAGGTTCACCTTTACAGTAATACAATCCTGCAGCACATTTCCTTGTTAACAGTTTAAGTGATTTTAGAGCCACAAACATAAATACTAAATATTATTTTGATGAAGTTTTTAGGTCAATTCTGTCTAACTGCTGACACTAAACCATAAAATAACAAAAATCAAACTGAAAATACACATTCCACAAATCAAGAAGCAAAGAAAACAATATGGATAAGAGACATTTCTATTATAGTATTGCTTACATTTAAAACCTACAACCAGTTTGTGACAAATTCCTAGATGTTAAATAATAGATTCACTAGAACAAGGTCTTTGAAGAGGATATGAAGAGGTCACACATTTAAAGGATCACCCTACAGATATTTACAGACTTTATTTTAAGTCCAATATTCAAATGATGGATAAATTCCTGGCAAACAAGTAAAGCTAAATATTAGTTCTGTTAATTTTCCTAGCTAGCTTTGCTAGCCAAACGGCTAACAGCTAAACATAAACACAAGGGTTCAACGACGTTCATTGGAGGAAACAAAGTAGTACATTAAATGTATAAACACAGTAAATACTTCATATAATAAGCAATGTGTGTTTTTTTTTTTCAGCTGAAGACTGATTCTGTCCGCAGGTTCTCCTTCAATGACAGGATGCTAATGCTAACAATCTTTTTCAAATAAATTTACCAAAATTAAACTGTCTAATAAAATTAAATAAACATTGGATGTAGCTTCTTATATGAAATGTCATATATCTTTAGGTCGGGCGTTAAAACGTCTCTATTTACCGTATATCCAAGTTTCCTCCGAGCGGATTTAACCTTCCTCCGCTTTACGGCAGTCGAAAACACGGCCGTAAAGTGATTTGTTCTGGCTTCTAAAAACGGTCATAATGGGAGACAACGCCTCTCAGCGGATTCAGAATGTAGAGCAGTTGATATATTTATTTATCTTTTTAAAATAAACAGTTTATTATTGCCTGAATATCGTCTGTTATTTGTGGTATCATTTTATGATGTGGTGGAATAATTATTTATATTTTATTCTCTAATAATATGGTGAGATAGTTTGGAGATTTTTACTTCTTTTTAGTTGTTTTTTTTAACTTCTTTTTACTTTAGTTTTTCATTAGTTCTTCTTTTTACTTTAGTTTTCCATTATACTTTAAAAAAATACATTTAACAAGGCATTACATTAGTTCATTAAGCTTTCTGTTACTGTGTCTATTTTTGTGTGTCTAAGTTGTTGTATTTCATCATGCTAAACTAAACTAAACAAACTAATGTCAACCATTAGCCAACAGTCAATATACTGTTGGGTTAAAAAAAGGAATTGGGAAACTTTATTATTATTATTTTTTGCAATCAATTTCTTGTATAATTCAAATGTTGAAAAAAAGGAATAAATTATGTACGAAACTGAACAAAAATAAAATTGCAAAAATTGGAGATTAATTGAAACCCTTTCTGCTTTAGCTTTCGCTCATTGGTTGCTCATTAAATCCTGCATATATAAATATA
>NW_015150737.1:635738-638815 GCF_000732505.1 Cyprinodon variegatus
TAGATGATGATAAATAACATAGTTATGTATAATATATTACATTTCTGACTGTATATCCCTGTAATTATTACACAGTGTAGCTTTAAAAAAAATTATTGAAACCAAATTTTAGCATTTTGCCCCCCAAAAAATCTAAAAAGTAGATTTGGCGCAACCAATAGACTCTGATGACCTTGGAGTCTCTTTGAGGGCAGTTTGAGATTTTACAAATCAATTGACATTAGGACAAATTTTTATCAACTATGTTTTTCACACAGACAAACCCTTTTTTTTCATACAGACTTACAGAAATCTATTCATGGTTTATGAGCTCGAGAATTTACTTGCAGGGGCTGCTCAGTGGTGCGGTGAGTAGCCCTGCTGCCTTGCAGCAAGAAGGTTCTGGGTTCAATTCCTGGCCTGGAATTTGCATGTTCTCCCTGAGAATGCACCTTCAGCTTCCTCCTACAGTCCAAAAACATGACTGTTAGGTTAATTGGCTTCTCTAAATTTGCCTTAGTTGTGAGTGAATGATTGTATGTCCTGTTTGTCTCTGTGTTGTCCTTTTGATGGACTGGCAACCTGTCCAGGGTGTACCCCGACTCTGGCCTATTGACAGCTGGAGATAGGCACCATGACCCCAATTGGGAAAAGCGTGTCAGATGATGGATGAATTAACTATTGCAGCGCACTCTGCAATCAACCATCTTCAGTTAGTTCAAAAGGCTACTGCTCGCTTTTTAACCAACATTCCCTAAACTCAGCACATCAGTCCAGCCCTGATTTCTCTTCACGGGCTTAAAGTTTCCCTCCATTCTGACCTTTTGTGCCTTAAGGTCCACAAAGCAGCTCTAGAAGTCGCTAGAGCTACAGTAGGTATGATGTTAAGTTCGGGCCTTCTCAATCACTGGGAAAAGGCTACTGGGTAAATTGTCTCTTGAAATTTTTACGACTACTGACTGAATTTGTCGTTTTTCAAAACCTATTTATTCAGACTGGCTTTTAGCATTCAGCATCATAGTTTAATGTTAATTTCTTTTGAACTTTTCTTCCTTTCATTCTGTGTTCTGTCATGTTGATTATATATACAGCACTTTGGTCAACTCATGTTGTGAAGGGCTATATAAATAAAATAACACGTTGGTGGCAGTATCATGCTCTGGGATTTCAGACTTTGCCAAGGTTGATAGAATTATAAACATTTTTAATTAGCAGTTATTTCTAAAAGCCAAAGCCAGAGACGAAGAGGGACTTTATTTCTCTTTGATGGGTACGTCCAAATCAACTAAATAAAGGCTTCACTAGAAGAAAAGTTTATAGAAAGGAATAAGGCAAATTTAATGGAGTTTTTGTAGCATTTGCCTCAAGAATGTGGTGGACAAGAAAACGTTGACGGTTGAAAGTAGAGCAGGAATATAAGGATGATGTGAAAGAAACGGACAAACTGTTAGTAGGCCCATTGACACAGCCAGGCCATTTCCGGTGTTTGATTTATTTCAAACTTTTTATTTTTCAGTTGAATTTTACAATCGTGGTCTCATTCTTTTCACAACACAAAACTTTTTTTTATATTTACAGAAAAAGTTAAGTAAAGTGTCTAACAGTCTGGACGCACATTTTACCTTTTCGGTTTGCATTAAAACAGAATGAAACACTTGACCGTAAAACGTTTAACAGTGTTGCTTCTATTACTCCATGTAGCCAGTCTGTGACTTTCACAGCTCGTTATATTAAATCAATCCATCCCAGTATAACAGACAACAAACCATGGCTTTGGTGCAACATAAAACTGTGTTTATTTATTAAAACTCCCCCAAAACCTCCACAGTCTTACAGTCCGGCATGTGCAGCGCCTCATCAAAACAAGGCTTTCACCGCAACAATAATAATAATAAAAAAAAAACAGTTCCTTTAATTATAACACTTAAATATTGCCATCTATAAAACCATTTCAAATAAACACAGAAGCAACTGTGTTCCTAAAGGGGATTAACACTCATTGGGGCTCTTTCAAAGTCCCGGTTTTCCGTCTGTGGTACATTCGTCTTCTTCTAAAAGATAGGCAAAAACCTGTGACGTGTGTGGACAAAACAGCACCGCTAAGTCACGAAAGCAGCAGAATCCATAAAGCTACTCTGAGATGAAGAAAAATAAAAACCCCAAAAAGGTTTCTGAAAACCTTCGGAAAAAGAAGCACAGAGGTGAGTCCAAAGCTTAGAGACGCGTCAGGCTGGATGTGAGAAAACTCAACATTTGGCTCCAAAACTGGATGTTTACAAGTGATACTGGCTTGTAAAAATGGTCAGAGCGACGAAAATTCATAAAAAAGAATGAAAATGAATAAATTATGACAGCATTGATTAAAAAGACACACGAAAAAACACAATTTAAGATAAAAAAATACTGCGAAATAAACATGGTTTTGGAGGCAAACTTTTCTCTCGTTCCTTCCAACAGAAAGGCGTTTGTTTGTTTTTGGTTGTACCACAGACTTTTGTTTTTTACTCAAGTAAACATGTTAACAGCAACAGATAATAACAGGCAAAAAAATTAAAAATAAAAACATAAATAAGACGTTCAGATAAAGTGCACAAGTGCTCAGTCAAATCAAATGACAAAGTGGGTCGCACAAATACATTCATCACATGTTCTGTCGTTCATGCATGTAAGAGTTGGTCAGACGGGTAAAGAACTTTCAAAGCAGAACCAGCCGGGTGTGTTTATGGTTGTGCTGGTCAGTGAGCGGCGTTCAGATGGGAGCCTGGCGCCAGAAGCTGGAGCAGAGAGAAACCCTGAAAGAGTTCTGATGGAGCGAACAGATCATGTTCTGGATAAAATCAGGAGTAAATACAAATACAAACATTTGGTCTGTTTTTGGTAAATATTTCTTTCCAAAAGGATTTTTTTGTTCAAATAAGTGTTGAGTTTGTCTAGAATCAAGGATATTTCAGGAAATGATGCAGTAAATGATGCCGATAACTGATACTGGCAACTAATACCGGTAACTGATACAAGTAACTGATACCGGTATACCGGTTACTGATACCGATAACTAATACCAATAACCAATTCCAGTAACTGATACCAGTAACTGATAC
>NW_015150737.1:640207-652819 GCF_000732505.1 Cyprinodon variegatus
ATAGCGGTATACCAGTTACTGATACCGATAACTGATAGCGGTATACCAGTTACTGATAGCGGTAACTGATACCAACATTATGGCACACAATACAACAATGAAGGATAAGTAGCTGATAGTTTTCGAAAAGATTTCGCTGTGTTAGGAAAAATATTTTAGGGTTTAGACTCTTAAGCAAACCACAAAATGCGATACTGAAACCGATACTGATATTATAACCCAGAAGGGATCAATAGTTTGCCCACTATTTCCAGTCATTCTGTTGTTTTTAGGTACATTTTCTGTCTTTCAAACCATTTTTTTCAACACATTCTTAAATATTCCTAAATCAACTAAAGTCTCAGGAAATGGCGCAGCAACAATTAGATAATCAATGTTTAATAATCAATCATAACCCTGATCTTAGCTACATGCTTTATATGATTGTCTTCCACAAAACGGTAAAATAAATCTGTTTGTTTCTGAAACCTGTAATTCTACTTCTGTTTATTGAGCATCAATCTATGATTTATTGAATATATATATATATAAAAAAAAAATTTCATTGTAGCTGAATATTATAAGTGATTATCTATGATTGTCTCTTCTAAAACAACAACAATTCTTTATTTTTATTTTAGGTCCTGCTCAAGTTTCTGAATCATAGTGAATTTTACAGAATTAAACAGTTAAGATATTAATTAATTTTATATATCTTTAAACATTTTTCTTAACTGATAGTAGCAAATTTGTTTTTTTTTAGATGCTCTGGAATGAGTTTATATAAAACTATAAAATGGGTCTTTTTGTTTGAGAGTCAGAATCATTAAAGCTTTAAAACAAATCTAATAATAATAATAAAGGGAATAATAACCATGGATACAATCAATCATTTGGCCGATTAGTTTCTTTTAGATCAAAATTAATCTATAACGGTTGTTTTTTTTGATCATCGTTTATGAAACGAAGAAAAAATGATTTTCTTTATTTTTAGGGGCTGAAACAGAAAATCTTTTCATCCATTACTGAATAATTCAAAATTTCAAGTATGACTTTATTAATTCTTAGTTATTTATCATCAAAAATAAACTTCCTGAATAAATCTACATCTTTCCTAAAAAATTAGATAAAGACTTCGGACCGGTTGGAACTTAATGCTGGATTCTAGCTTTTTTTTTTTTTTTTTCTTGATCTAATTTTTATCCTTAAAGCTGGAATCAGCATCACTGCAAAAGGAGGCGTGATGCCGTCTCCATGTTCTGGATACCTGAATGTTTCCCACATTTCAATTAGTTCATTAAAGGAATTATTCTTGTATTTTGTTACAGAAAACTTTAAACCCAACCTAATCGGGACTTTGCACATCCCTGTTATTCTGAATCATGTTTCTCTGTGTGTTTTGCGTCGCTGTCGTCATCAGAACTCTCTCATTAGTTCACTCCTGCACCGCTCCAAGGAGCTCCTTTACCTTTAGAGAAGGTAAACTCTGGGCAGGAAATGGTTCATGCAGGCTCATGCACGCCGCAAAGAAATACAATTACTTGATGTCAGAAATAGAGATGCACCGATCCGATGCGCTGATCGAATATCGGGTGAAAGATCCCGATCCAGCTTTCCGATCCAGTGATTTCTATTTTTGTTGCTATCATGCGCAGCAACGCATTTACAGCGATCAATTTTAAGCAGTGATCATCTCATCATCCTGCAGAACAGCACAGCAGTTATTGATGATTTATATTTGTGTTTTTACTCTTTTTATGAGCTGTACAGTTATTTCATTAGACGATGTTATCGGATCAGATGTCGAATGTCGGCTGAGATGCTCGGATTGGAACGGATTAAACCTGATCGGTGCATCTCTAGTGAGAAACAGCAGAAGAAAAGAAAAGAAAAGCAGACAGCTGTTGGTCTCCATTCAAACACGCCTCCATGTCTGTCTGCTGTGCTTGGTAACTGTCTCCTCATTTTATATCATTTTTGCATTTTTACTTCTCTGAATCGTTTTTCTTGTTTTTTTTTTTTTGCTTAAGAAGCCAAGGCATTTTGCACCGAGGAGTAAACAACAAATGGGAGAGGTAGAACCCTGACCGCTCACTCAGAAAAGGAGGCTGGCCAGTAGATCGATAAGACAAACGCTGTCTGCGTTTCAGACATTAAAGCAGCTGAAGAGAAACGACCGGAGGGAGGAAAACAAGGTTCCAAGGTGAGTTCATCAGTTCGTGTGCAATCCTGAGAGCGTCGCCCCTCTCAGACGTACAGGATGACGTTGTTGTCCGCGGGACAGTGAAGGCCGTCGGCGGGGGGGTTCAGGGGCCTGCAGGAGGGAGGCTTCAGCTGCTGGCAGCTCTTCAGGTGAGGCGAGTCGCAGTCGTCCGACGTCAGCTCGGCGATGTCGTCCGACTGAGTGTCCGACATCTCCAGGTCGCTGCGGATGCTCTCCGGCTGAGCCAGGGTCACGTCTCTGAGCCCCTCCCTGATCGACGCCCCGGGCGAGCAGGACAGAGCCCCGCCCCTTCTGGAGCTGCAGTCCTGAGGCTCCTCCCCTCCGGAGGCAGTCGCCATGGCAGCAGAGCCTGGCTGTGGAGTCAGGTCCTCCTCGCTGGTCAGGCAGAGATGGCTGGGTTTGGTCTCGATGTCCACCTGGATCTCCAGGTTGGTGCAGTCCCTGAGGAGGAGAAACGCGTCAGAACTGGAAATACGACACGACATTTCACTCTGATGACAGATGGGGCCTGCTGGAGCGCTGGACCTGTTCAACAAATACCTTCTTACCTAAAACAAGAGATAAATCTTAAGATTTTGTCACTGAATTAAGTTAATTCTACTTTTGAAATTTGAACATATTTGAACATTTGAAAATAGATCTAAAGGTTCCATAAATCCCAGCCGGTGCTCTGTCAGCTCAGCATACCACATCAGGCCAGCACACCCTCAATAATACGCAATACTTAGAGCATCCTCTCTCTCCGCTCTCCTTACAGCCAATCACAATGTTTTAGTTCCAGATTCAGTGAGATTTTTGTCAAAGTTTTGTGCATAAAACAACAAAAAACTCCTTCACTAGGTTCACTACACACATCATCTTTTAAAAACAAGCATTCATGTCCGTTTGACGAGGATCTTATTAAAGAATGATCGGGACTTTTTCACAGAGAATTAAATATTTATAGGGAGAGGATCTTTTTTTATTTATTTATTTACTTTTACGGTACATGCAGAACTACTGAATAATTTTCAGATTACACGTAAATGATGCATGCATGCGTATTACTAAGGGTATGCTGGCCTGACGCGGGATGCTGAGCTGACAGAGCACCGGGCCTTCAAAGTAAAAGCATTAAGTAGGATTTTTCAAATTATGATGATAAAATGTGGAGCAGTTTAAAGGAATAGTACACCCAAAACATGATTAGCCTTCATTTTCTACTCACCCCCATGCTGAACAACACTCTGGAGTACTTTTTTGATATCTCAAATGCATCTGGAGATCTGGGAGGCTTCTTGCTGTCTGCTGACATTCAAATAATGGAGGTCTATGGCGCCCGAAGCAAAAAGGTCCATAAAAGTCCACAAAAAACGTGTCAATATTCCTCCATACTGCTCGTCCAATGTATTCCAAGTGTCCTGAGTGGGTAGCATCCAGAATTTACTCGAAACAAAGTCATTTAGAATGTTTTTAGAGCATAAACAGTAGTGTATAGGATTTCCTGAAAGCGCGTTCAAGACGCTACGGAAACCGGCAGACCAAACCAGATGAAAGTGCGCATTCAGCGTCTGCTCTGCCGATAATGCAAGCGTAGAAGAAGAAATGTGCTGTTTACCTGTGCAAAGAAAGAAACAACGAAAGAAAAATGTCTGAGGACTTCAGTGTTGAGGAAGAGCATGAGTTCTTTGCCGAGCTGAATGCGCATTTTCATCTGGTTTGGTCTGCCGCGGTTTCCGTAGACTCGTGAACGCGCTTTTAGGAAATCCTATACACTACTGTTTATGCTCTAAAAACATTCTAAATGACTTCGTTTCGAGTAAATTATGGACGCTACCCACTCAGGACACTTGGAATACATTGGACGAGCAGTATGGAGGAATATTGACACGTTTTTTGTGGACTTTTATGGACCTTTCTGCCTCGGGCGCCATAGACCTCCATTATTTGAATGTCAGCAGACAGCAAGAAGCCTCCCAGATCTCCAGATGCATTTGAGATATCAAAAAAGTACTCCAGAGTGTTGTTCAGCATGGGGGTGAGTAGAAAATGAAGGCTAATCATGTTTTGGGTGTACTATTCCTTTAAGCCTCAATCCACTGAAACCGTTGCTTTGAAACATCTCGACTCCAGGAAGGGAAACGATAAGAACCGCCATGTCGCCCAGTCGGACGCCGCTTCCTCTCACCTGTCAGGTAAGGTGTAGGAGGAGATGATGGATCCGGCCATTCCCCGGGTGCTGGCGCAGTCGCTTCCTGCTCCCAAGCTTCCCGTCTCTCTCTGGGCCGATTCCTTGTTAAGTTCGCCGGGTTGAACCTCCAACCTGGAGCAGCACAAACATCTCAGTCATGACATCACATCCTGAGTGCCGGATGACTTCAGGCTATAGAACCTCTGGATCTCTGACCTGCTGTACTTGCTGGTTCGGGTCCCCAGAGCGCCGCCGGCCAGCGTGTTGAAGTGTGGAGTGTCTCCCAGGTTCCCAGGGGCCACAGAGAGCCCCTCGCTGGGGGACGTGGTGCTCAGACCGCTCACCGCTCCGTCCAGGCTGCTCTCTCCGAGGCTCGGAGACTTCAGGGCTCGCCAGGCGTCCGCCACTGCAGAGTCAGACGGAGAACATCGACCCGTTCAGATCCAACAGATAAACCCGCTCGCTCTGCTGGAGGCTTTATCGTTCCTGTGAGGCTCACCTGTGATCGGACCGTCGTCTTCATCAAAGTCGATTCGCACGCCGCGGCCCTTCCCCCTGCTGACGCCGCAGCCGCCTCCTCTGCACAGCGAGATGGGGACGACGCCGTAGACGTAGGCCAGCATGATGGGAACGCCGATACCTGGAAGCAGGTGGTAATTTTAGAAAGAGGAAACTAAAAGCTTTTTTTACTCATTTGAGACGAACCGGGCGATTCTTACCGACGCTGACGGCTGCGATGACGGGGGCGGTGATGACAGACAGGGCCACGCCCCCCGTGATGGCAAGGTTCCTTCTGTGGCGGGACGCCTTCTTCAGCTCGTAGTGGGCGTGGATCTGTAGAGGACGGGAAAATTTAATCTTCTGATTAACAGAACTTCACTGGATTCATCCACATCAAAAATGACCTGCAGAAGCTCTGAGCCATGGAGACATTATTTATTACTGTTATTAATCTCCACAAGATGGCGCCAGAGATATAAAAATGAAACGCAGAGATGGCCTTTGCTCTCATTTAAACATGCAACCCCCCAGTCTTCCAGTAAGAGCTAATTAGTGTCTGACTGCTTCACAAAAGACCCACAAAACCAAAAACCTCAAACTGACACAAGAAAAACAAACAAAACAAAACATGAAATGCGAGAAAATTCAGTATCTGTGGGTTTAACTGGATTTTTGTCAGAATACGTGAGTTTATGTGGAAACTGAGAGGATCCGAGACCAAATTTGGTCATTTCTTGAAAACTTTCATCACCGAGGTGAAAGTGAAACTGCAGCATCATTGAGCAATGCTGTAAATTCCAGATAATCGCCGAGGGAGGATTGTGACAGAACCCCTGTGTCTCTGTGGTTTCCTGTTTCTGGTGCCTGCAGGTGAGCAGCCTGGAGGCAGCGGCACAAAGGAGGCGTCCATAACCCGTAATGAGTGAATGAATGAATGAATGGCGTGAGTGAGAAGATTGAGGGAAGAGTTTGTTAGAATCCACGTGAGACGTTTATCAGATGACAGGCTGCAAATGAAGGCCTGAACACACAGGCTGATGTTTCACAAGGTTTGCAGTCATTTCCCTTTGAAAAAAGCCCCTTTAGTTGATCATTAGCATTTCCTTTTTGTCCATTTTTACATGCAAACAGCGTCAAGCTAACCAAAATGGAAATACAGAACTGAAAACAAAAACGTTTATGTTCTGTTTCTGAGATCTTTACCTTATTAGAATGAATTTTAACATGATCTCATTCAATTTCAACTTTCTGAAATCTTTTAAAGGTGTGAACACTGAGCTTTCTTCAACGCTACACTTCTTCCACACAAAGCAGATTATTTAGGATTTTTTGTGTAGATTTTCTCTCTTCTGCTTTTGACTGTTAATGTAGATATTAAAATCATTAAATTATTTTTTTTTTCTATTTTTTTTATTTAAAAAATATTAAAATAAATAATTAAATGGTTTTATATTGCCTTTTCCGGATATATAAAACAGAAAAAAAATAAAATCTCACAAAAACTATAAAAATACATTAAAGTAGCAAATTACAACAAAAAATAGTGAAACAGACATTTAAAAAGGAAAAAAAATTAAAGGTATAGCGGACGATCTTTTATTTTGGGGTGGATCATCTAAATAAGTGGTTCTCCTGATTGTCAATCATTGATATATTTAAGGCCGTCCTACGCTCTCACTCCGCCATCTTTTTCTGCACATGCGCACTTTCCGACGTACGTCTGTGGTGAGCTACGGTTTCAGACAGTCACTGAAGCTCACCTTTCTCACCACAGTTCTTTGAAAATGGCCGAAATCATAAGTGAAAACATTTCTACGGACTTTATGAGAAGAAAAGAAAGGCCTCAGAAGAGGCAGATATATCCCAGAATGCTTTGCACGGAGAGCTCTCCTCACAAAGCACATTTTAAATAGGGCGTGCACGAGGAGAAATGGGCTCGTGCTTTTTTTTATTTTTATTTCTATTTCTACAAGTAAAAAACAATACAAAACAATGTAATTATATTAAAATCTATGTATGCATCAGTGAATACTGTGGTACAGGAGTATGTTGCGCATTAATCTGTTTATCCAGCTCTCCCCAGCAGGATGCTGCCTGTCAGTCTCTATAGAATCTTTCACTTAGGGGTGTGTATGGAGTGGGGGCGGGTCATGAAGTTGGCTGCTCGATGCTGATTGGTCAACATACTGAAGGATTTTTAACTGACAGTGGGCAGACAGTGAGGAGGTTTTCCTCATAAGTCGACATCGTAAAGTGATTATTCAGTCAAAACAGTCATTTTTCTGCTGAACTCTTGAAGTTTCTGGAGTTTATTATTTCAAGGCGCTTCATATCAGAGTCTTATTTTAAATATTTGTTCATGCAATACATGACATTTAGGTTTAATTAACACCCGCCACTGCTAAGTGGCACATTTAGGACTATGTTCTAAACAAATTAAGTAAACATAAATAATAATTGCATGCTTTTAGATATTTATCTCTGAATAATTATATTATTTTTTAAACTTTTGATTTGCCTATTTATTACCCATTAAAACCAAAAAGAAAATTAAAAGCAGATGTTAAAAATTGAAAATAGTTTAGAAGGCTAATTAAAAGTAAATTAAATAAAAAATATTTAGGAATTTTATCCTTTTCTTTGCTGTAAAATGTTTTTTTTTCTCCTTCATACTGATCACAACTCTTTGGTTAGTGGTTTGCTTTTTAACAATTTTTATAAAAATTTTCTCGCGCCCTTAAAGTTAACATAAAACCCGATCCAGAAACGGCCCTCTTTGGTGTCTCGGACACTCTTAACAAATTGGGTCATGATGTAACAACAGTTACATCACGTGATGTAACAACAGCAGACCTCCTAATTTTGAATCTTGGATCAAGCAATTTACAGGAATCCTGCACATAGAAAAAATTAGATTTGATTTAATAAACTGTCCTCAAAAATATTACAAAATTTGGAAACCCATTTTAGAACAACTGAAGCCATAAAGAACCCCCATCTCCCCCTCTTTTTTTGTTCTTCTTTACCCCATTTGTCATGAATAAAGGTGTGGAAACTTCTAATTGACTGGTTGAAACTCCATAAAGTGTTTTTTTGTTTGTTCTTTTTTACTTTCAGTACGTCTAAAGTGTAAATGAACAAATTATTTTTATAAAATATTATTTATTGTATGTCTAATGGTTTTTTTTGTTTGTTTTTTCTGTTTTCTATTTTTGTAACAAGTGCTAAAGGACATTAATCATTGTCATGTTCTTGTTGTATACCTGTAAAAAAAAAATCTATCAAAATAAAGTGGAAAAAAAAAATAATTTTTTTATAAAAAAAAAAACTTGCTATAAAAGACTCCATTTACACGCCTTGATGCGTCTCAGCAGTTTTTCTTCTCTCACCTTTCGACCGACGTAAACCGGGATTCCGATGACCATGGCGGGAACGGCGATGCCCGCGATCAGGGTGATTCCCACCGGAGCTCCGATCAGCGTTCCCAGCTGCCACAAGATCTTCTTTTTCCTGCTCCAAGGCTTCTTCCCCCAGAAGGTGCAGCCAGATGGACTGATGGAGGGAAAGCAGAGGGAGAAGATGAAGAATGACAGACCGGGGGGGGTGAATTCACATCACTGGGAGGTTCAGCAGGGCTGCTGCAGCTACCTGAGGTAGTGCAGGTCGGAGATCTCCTTCATGCAAAGCCAGCAGAACTCGCAGCCGCAGACGGCGCAGGTCATGTGATTGCAGCTGCCGTCGTTCATCTTGATGATGTAGGCGCCGCAGCGCGGGCAGGGCTTGATGTCGTCGGCTGGAAACACAAAACGAGACGAGTTTAGAACAACTGATCAACATTTCCGCATCTAAGACTTTAGTTCTGATAGAATTAAAGGAATAGTACACCCAAAACATGATTAGCCTTCATTTTCTACTCACCCCCATGCTGAACAACACTCTGGAGTACTTTTTTGATATCTCAAATGCATCTGGAGATCTGGGAGGCTTCTTGCTGTCTGCTGACATTCAAATAATGGAGGTCTATGGCGCCCGAGGCAGAAAGGTCCATAAAAGTCCACAAAAAACGTGTCAATATTCCTCCATACTGCTCGTCCAATGTATTCCAAGTGTCCTGAGTGGGTAGCATCCAGAATTTACTCGAAACGAAGTCATTTAGAATGTTTTTAGAGCATAAACAGTAGTGTATAGGATTTCCTGAAAGCGCGATCACGACGCTACGGAAGCCGGCAGACCAAACCAGATGAAAGTGCGCATTCAGCTCGGCAAAGAACTCATGCTCTTCCTCAACACTGAAGTCCTCAGACATTTTTCTTTCGTTGTTTCTTTCTTTGCACAGGTAAACGGCACATTTCTTCTTCTACGCTTGCATTATCGGCAGAGCAGACGCTGAATGCGCACTTTCATCTGGTTTGGTGTGCCGGCTTCCGTAGCGTCATGATCGCGCAGGTGCGCGCTTTCAGGAAATCCTATACACTACTGTTTATGCTCTAAAAACATTCTAAATGACTTTGTTTCGAGTAAATTCTGGATGCTACCCACTCAGGACACTTGGAATACATTGGACGAGCAGTATGGAGGAATATTGACACGTTTTTTGTGGACTTTTATGGACCTTTCTGCCTCGGGCGCCATAGACCTCCATTATTTGAATGTCAGCAGACAGCAAGAAGCCTCCCAGATCTCCAGATGCATTTGAGATATCAAAAAAGTACTCCAGAGTGTTGTTCAGCATGGGGGTGAGTAGAAAATGAAGGCTAATCATGTTTTGGGTGTACTATTCCTTTAAAATAAGCTGCTGCTTTTAGGAGTCTGGGAAGCCATAAAGCTTTACGAGCAGTCAGCCTCTATAGACAGCAGCCATAAACATTAAGACTTCAGCAGCAGCAGCCAATAGAGACGCTGAGCTCTGAAAACCTTAACAGGGAACTTAATGCAGATCAATCTCTAAAAATAGGAGATGAAAAACGCGATCTCACGGCACCGGGTTCTGAGGAAAATGAAGAGGCAACATCGTTTCCTCAATGCAGCAAAGAGACGGCAGTTTTTCCTTCCACTAAATTAACTGGAAGAACTCTTATCTTGTTTGTTTCCTGTTTCAGAAATACCTCAAACTCAAAAATGATGACATGTTCCAGTTTGGTTTGATTCAGTAACGTTTACAGAAACCAAAACAAAAGCTGGAAATCATTTAGAAAAAAAACAAGTCCTTTTTTTTTTTCTCTTTTCCATTACCTGCCAGGAATAAACTTGTTGTAAAGAAACAAACAAAACTCTTAAAGCCGTCGGGGGGTCATAAATACACAGGAGGGCTTTTAGAGTCGATTTCTAGAAATAAAACAGGTTTGCTGATTGAAGTAGGTGAGAAAAGTCTCGATTTGTACTTTTTGTCTAAAAATGACCGACACAGACACTTTATAGGAGTCTGAACCTGGGAGGCAATTTAAGCCGAGTCCTGTAGAGGAGCCAAACCTCATTAGAGTAATGGACCAAACAACTGCAGCACCCGCATTTCTCAGGGTTCTACTGCATGTTTGGACTCTGCTGCTCTGAGGTTTCTGCTATCAGCAGATGAATCTGCAGGGAAAGAAACGCTCCGAACCCTTCGCTTCGCCGCCAGTACTTCTGAAAACTTGGCGCAGGAGATTAGCAGAAAAGATCGGCGGCTAGAGGGATTTACTGGATGGATTTTTAATCAGAACAGGATTAAAGTGAAGATAAAGATGTTTGCTTGAACACCCTGCAGAGTTTATGCTCCACGTTTCTGATTGCATCACAAAGCAACACCTCGGCAACAACCGAGGCATTCTGTTTATTTCTGCTTCCTTTTTACATTTCTGTTAGACGCCACAACAACAAAAAAAAACTAACAAACAGAACTTAAGGTCAAAAACGTCCGACAACAGAGAAAAAAATATGATTCTTTTAATTTCTGTCTAATTTATCCAGTGAATCTTTAACCAAAGTCATGAGGGAAACCAACTGATGGATGTTTAATCATCCAATTTCTTTAAATCGGGGAATGTTGAGCTGCTTTTAGCATCTTTTAGCCTATTTCATTACTATTTCACCCTGTAATGCCTAATGTATCATATTTGATACATACGGTTTCTGAAATGTTTTGCGTCTGACACCTTTTGCATAATTTAATCGCAAAAACTTTGCTCAAAATCCTATTGTACACAATCAGATATACCTGATAACAGCCAGTAGAAGACGTTTTATTCTTGGATCAGGCTTTAAAGGGTTAATGGATGATTCCACAGCTACATGAAAAACATGAAGCCTGGATTAGCAAGAGGAGGTTTATGTTTTAGACCAGGTTGGTTTGGATGACCTTCTAACTTAATATATAAGATCCTCAGAAAAAAAAGCTTCTTTTATTCCCCTTAGACTGTCTTTAAGAAACAAAGAAGTAAAAACTGAAGCAATCTAAAAGAGGAAAGATGCTTTTCACAGCTTTTTTTTTTTTTATTTACTTGTGTGCGACAGAGTTTTGGTTAAACAGCCGAGCTGAATGTGTTAAATCGGTCTGAAAGCCACATCGTGCAGAAATGCAGCACGAAACCTGATCCCGGAGGTGACCTGAAGTTTTGGTGACATTTGAGACGTTTGACGGGTGCAGGATGCTGCAGTCGTGAAACTATCGAGAAACTGTGACAAAAATAGACACAGATGACTGATTTAAGCACTTCGCACTTCCTCCAGCGGTGGGAACGGAGCGCAGCCTCTGCTGCAGACGCCTCGCAGGGTTTTGATGCTGCCAGACTGAGCAGCCGGACGTGTGATAAAGTTCGATAAAGACACAGAGCGTCAGAAAGGTGTGAAAATCATTGTTTCGAACAGGAAATGCT
Organism: Cyprinodon variegatus; assembly: GCF_000732505.1. NCBI lineage: Eukaryota > Metazoa > Chordata > Actinopteri > Cyprinodontiformes > Cyprinodontidae > Cyprinodon > Cyprinodon variegatus. The sequence goes on from NW_015150737.1 coordinate 651,933, forward strand.
GCTGGTGTGCACCGTCTGTGTCAGCGCTGGTGCTTATCCGCCACATCAGCAACACAACCAGTTTAGTTTGAGGTCTCAGTCGCAGTGTTTGGGTTCTGGGGAACTCACCGGGACCCTGGTCCTGCGTGTAGCTGGGCGAGTGGCCGCTGTGGGTGTGCAGGGACTGCGCCCTCTGTTGGCGGGCCGAGTCGCAGGTCTGGTTGGGGTGCCATGCCTGTTTGCAGTGGTAGCAAAACTCTGCGCCGCAGCCTTCTCTCCGACACACCAGTCTGGGACAGCTGGCACAGCCTGAGGCGATGACTGCAAACCTGAGAGCAAAACACGGAGGAGGCACAAATGAAGGAGTCAGAAACATTTTCCAATCTATAATAAGCACTGAAACAGTCGTGTGTTGCAGCATCACAGAGACATCCTGGCAAACAGAACTGGGCCCCAATAAGCTGCTTTTAAAGCCAGACTTAGAGGAGATCCTCGCAGCCATTTTGCAGCTTTGTTCCGTAGAACCCCAGACTGCAGGTGATCCAGGGGGGGAACTGGGAATAACTAATGAGGCAAGCTGTCATGTAAGCTGTTTCACACCCGTCTCCAGGGGAAAAACACGTCTCCATATCAGAGAGGCAGCGTGGGAGGCAGCAATCAGTGGTGCAAATGGACACAAAAATCCTCAGGAGGCTTTAAAAGCCAAGAACTTCCTGTTCTTTTTCATCAAACTGTTTAACAGCGAACAGAAACCACAGCCTGTCGATGTGGTAGCGTGACGATGACGATGATAAAGCTTCAACCTGTTTCACATGAATACAACTAAACTCCAAGTAAGCAAACATCAGCTCTACGGCTACAGTTTTGTAGATTTCACAGATTATAATTAATTTACTTTCTTTTAATTA
>NW_015150737.1:653442-659554 GCF_000732505.1 Cyprinodon variegatus
AAAAATATAAAAAATTGCGGTACTCTTTCCCAATTACATCAGTCGGTGCATCTGTGCCTCTTGACACAGGTTAAGACTCATCCTGTCTATAACATCCTATCTTTGTGAAGCGGGATTTTCCTCGGTTACAGCGACCAAAACAAAGCTACGGAGCAGACTGGACATCAGGAGCACACTTCGTCTGTCATTATCTCCCATTACGCCTAGATGGAACCGGCTTGTTTTATTTTTATGCTGTTTGTATTTGATTTTATGCCAGTCGTATCATTTTACTTGATCGAAAAAACGGTACACCACCCCCGCCGGACCGCGAAAATATTGTCTGTCATATAGCGGTCCGTGGTGCAAAAAAGGTTGGGGACCGCTGCTCTAGACGGTCCTAGCAGACGGCCGCTTATGTTTAAAGGGAGTTTTTCCTCTCCACTGTTGCTGCATGCATGCTGCATGAGGAACATCTGCTGTTGCTAAATGCTCATCTAGGAGAATTACATCCATCTAAGTCAATGGCAGGATCCAATCAGCCAATTATCTTTTAAAAAATATGTAGTTTTGACCAATCTGACTGGATGATCTGATCCCACAATGACATGTTTTAAATTGGGGCTGTATAAATATAAATATATGTATAAATAAACAGAATTAAGCTGAACTGAAGCATCTTATTCAAAAGAAAAACTGGTTATTAAAGAGGATCTAATATCAGCTCATTTTAGCATCTCTGTTCAGGCAAGTAATGAAAATAAACATTTCAGCAATATTTATCTATTTATTTATGTAAGGATCCCCATAAGTCTCTATGGGAGTAGACCTGGACTCAACTTTATTTCTCCCCTGGGATTCCTCCCATTATGGTAATTATGGTTCCAGTAGCTTACAGAGAGTACAAAGAGTTACAGCAAGATGCAATTAAAGATAAAAATACAACAGACAATATAAAATATGCGTATATAATACAAAAGAGCATAAAAAGTTGTAATATTCTGGAATATGTTTCATTTAGATATAAAAATATCTGCACAGTAGTTGACTTGTATTATTGCACTTGTACTGTAAAGATGTACTGATCATATAAATAATTATAAATTATAAAATTGACTTGGATTATAGAGACTACTCTTCCTGGGGTCCATTTAATAAACATAGAATCCTCTGATAAAGAGGTTTTTCTTTAGGTAAGTTAGAATATTTAATGAACAAAAATGAAATAGATAGAAGTACAGATGGTGACTCAAGTTTGAGACATTTGAGTCACACTTAAGTCCTAAAAATCAAAGATGTCAGACTTGCCTTAGACTCCTGGTCTGAGACTCAGTTTTTATCTCCATCTCTTCATAAAGAGTCAAAAGAAGTCTGTATGTGAGCGACAGGCTGCATATTTTACATTAAAACGATGAGTTCAGTGACGTTAGTGGATTATTATGGGATGTTAATGGTTCATAACCATCTGTTAATGTTAGTTGTAGCTCCATAATAATGACCATATTAAGTGAACGCTGCATTAAATGACTTTGGATCATTTGGGAGACAATTAAAATGCCCCAAAACTACATTTTTTATCATCTGTTGGGTAAATATAATCAGCCAAATGCTTAAAAAACAGAAGAGTTTTGCAACAGGGAAGGAGATGAACAGGAGACGGAGATATGTGAGGCTGTCAGTCACACAAGAAATAACAAAGCAGTGGATTTGAAAAGGCTGTCAGAAAGCTTAGTGGATGGAAAGACGCTGTGGGAGTGGAAGAAGAAAACAAAGCTGTTGTGTTATTAGGGCTATTAAAGGGAAAGAAGAGCGCAGCAGAAATGATAACCTGACAAACATTTTTATTGTGTTGCTCCTCTAACGTGGCAGCTAGTCGCTCCGGATTAACGCCTCCTCAGACTCTGACAGGCCTGCTCTAAGGACAGGGACTCAGCGGATACCGGCACGCCGCCGCTTCTTCTCTCCTGATGAGCATTGGAATCCAAACTAATCTCTGGTTTGGGTGCAAAGCCAAGTGGTTAGAGGTCAGACATGAAAGTCATCACATAAAAGAGCAGGAGATGAAGCGAAAATGGAAGATAACGCCCCAGGTGTTGTGAAGCGTAATCAGTGCGACATCATGCAGTGATGGAAGAACTTGCGTCACTAAAGCACGGCTGCACGGATAAAAGCAGTTTACTCCTTTTAAAAAGGCAACAAAAGGAGGAAGAATTTTAGCTTTATTGTTGTGATCCCTGCTAGAGATGAACCTTAAAGCTTGGAAAATGGCAACTCTTTAAAAAAAGTTCACTTTTTCCAGTCATGTTGAGAGACGAGGTCAGATTCCTGTGAGACGTCATCCATCCCAGTTAGTCTGGAACAAACTGCACCTCTACCAGAATTCACCAATTTAAGTAAGAAAATAAAAAACAAAACAGATGCACATGCTTTTCCTACAACATCAGCACTTTAAATCTTTAAAAGGATTAGCGGAGAATCAGCCAGTAAGAAAAGCAGATCCAAAAGGTAAATGAAAGGATGTTTTTCTGGGATGAAAAATGAATGAGATCAACAGAATAATTGACCAAATCTGCAAAGATCCTGTGCAAAATCACCAAAAGTAAAAAAAAAAAACACATCTGTTTGGTAGAATTAATCTGAAACAGGGAAAATAACATAATAATTATTTACTGACTCTCTTTTGAGGATTTAATAGTAAGTTTTTTCCATCGGAATCCATCAGTTTATCTTTACATGGTGGCTTTTAACCAAGCGCTACCTTTTTTTTTAAATCTCCCAGATTGCAGAAATCATCTCTTATTCCCCGGCTGTCTTCAGGCGGCCCAACTGGGTCAGTTCTCAGCTTTTTCTAAACAAAACCAACAAATTTCCTCCATTAGAGGGTCAGCTAATAATGCGGGTATCCTCTGCGCTAACCATGAGCATGTCGAGGTTTCTCTCCAGGGTTTTATTATTTCCATGACCTTAAAGTTCCTTTTCAAAAGTCCATTATCGCAGGACTTTACTCTTACTGCTTCTACTTTCTATCCAATGATTCTGCATGCTAGCTGCAACCATTTCTTCTCTTCTGCGTAGCAGCAAGCTAACTTTATGTGGATTACCAACACCTGAAGGGCTTGAGCACAGAAAAATATGTATTACTGTTTATTGTTAAATGTATTAATGTGAAATCTAGTTATTATTTCCCAGTCCTACTGGGAACAAACTGCGACCCTAAGAAATAAACCCCTTCATTATGGAAATTCACTTCAAGAGCTGATCTAAGATAAAGTAAATAAAAAAAAGAATTTCCCCTTAGTTTAAGCCAGAAATAAGATGATCTGCTAGTAAAATAGTATTTCTCTCCTTAAAATAAGATTACATATTTTTATGACCTTGAAATAATGCAATATAGTCTTTTTATTTTATTCAAAATGTAAATAGTCTTATTCTATTGACAAATTGTCATTAATCTGGTCAAATCAAGGGAAAACAGACTTATTTACGATTAAAGTTTTTGCAGTGCTGGAGAGGGCTTAATGTTTAAAGGTATAGAGGATGACCTTTTTATTTCTGGGTGGATCATCTAAATAAGTGGTCCTCCTAACTGTCAATCATTCTTGTTTACGTAAGGACGTCATACGTGCTCGCTCCGTTCAACATATTCTCATTATCAGTTCGTATGAAATCGTACGAAAAGTTGTGCACAGTATTTCGTAAGTTTTTGACGTTTTTCCTCGAAAAAACAGATCAGTGCGCATGCGCAGCCAGACAGACGAAAAAAAGCAGATCGGCGGACGGACGTAAAACTGGGAAAAACAGTGCAATAATTACTTCTTCATGTCTCTCACTAGGTTGCTTGCTGTTTTGTATCTTAGGGTTAGGGTTAATTGTATGTTAAATTCTATGTTATTGAATGGTGCGTCAGATGCGCAAGGATATCTTGTCTCGAGGCAAGACGTAAAAATACGACGAAATACCACGAAAAAAACGTCAAAAACGTACAAAATTACCGTGCATAACTTTTCGTACGATTTCATACAAACTTTTAATGAGAATACACTGCTCCGTTAGCTATCTTTTTCTGCGCATGCGCACTTTCAGGCGTATGTTTTTGGTGAGCTACGGATTCAGACAGTCGTTGAAGCTCACCTTTCTCACCGCGGTTCTTTAAAAATGGCCGACGGTGGTACGGGAAACAGTGTCTACGAAGTGAATGAGAAGAAAAAAAAAGGCCTCAGAAGAGGCAGATATATCCCAGAATGCTTTGGAGCAAAAAGCAGTGATCGTCTGTCCGAACGGTCAGTTAACTGAGTTTACTATAAAGTCCACTATGTGTATTTGGACACAGTTAGCTTGTATGAGCTATGAAAACAGCACATTTTAAACAGGGCGTGCACGAGGAGAAATGGGCTCGTGCACGCTCTTGCACGTGCATTTTTTTTTTAAGTGGAGAGGGCGATTTCTTTTTAAAAATCCTCCACAACACCTTTAAGCATTAAACTGGTGCGTACCGTAAGTTCAAAGAGAGAAGGACCCCCTCATCATGACGCTGCCATGAGCTGGTTTTGTAGCTGAGAAGTTCCAGTTTGGTTTCACCGACCATGACTGAATGTCTGTCTGATTGTGTGACTCAACATCTAACTGTGTGTAATTTCAATATATCATCATGACTAATGAGGGTCTATTTGCAATATAACACTGTATGATCTCATGCTGATCATGTGAATTTTTTCTGAGTGAAACTCGACCCAAAGATGAGGATGCATGAAGAAGCAGAAACAAAAACAAAACCCCAAATGTTTCATGTTTTTCTCCTCAGAGCGACTCCAGCATATGTGCAGGGTTTGTTAGCTATCCAGCGACTTGTTTACAGAAAGGCATTTTTTCCCATGAAGGGGTAAAAGCGAATCTTTCAGAGAAGCAGGAGGAGCTTCATGAGTGCCGACGTGTTGCATGTAGAGAGGAAACGTGCGCAGACACTTCTGTCTGTGTGCATCTCCTCTGAGAGCCACCTGGGAGCGTAAAATGCTTCAGCGCACACAGACACACACCGACCGACCGCAGCAGGTCTGAGCCAGAAACGCTCAGCCAACCTCCTTCAACAGAAAACGCTCAGAATCCAACACCGGGACGCCCTCGGGCTCGTCCAGCGCTCACGTATTGATCAGTGTAATTAAGCGCCGTTACCCTGGCAACACTCCCTCTGCACCACACTGATAGTCGCCATGGCAACTGACAGCCAGAGCCAACGGCGGAGAGACCGTCCTTTTGTTCTGACTGGATACTCGGATCTGACAGTCACGGAGGGACGGATTCTGATTGGCCCAGACCAGGAGGAAGGGGTCAAAGGTGAACCACAACAAACATCAGGGGCACGGCGTGTTCCCAGTCCAAACATGTTCCGTCTGAAGGGGAGTCTTAGTCATGATATGCTGCTGGGCGTTGAGCAAAGTCAGACACGTTTCAGAACAAACACAGGTGAGGAACGCATTCGTGGTGATGCTTCTGCATCATCACAAACACCAGTCAGTCACAACAAATGACGAGTTTAATCCATCGAAACCAGACGTGTGTCGTTACCTTTAGATTATATACTGGGAGCACCAGATCAGACCTGGTTTCCAATAAACCTAAGCTCACTTTCTGCTCTGATCTTCACTGAGGGCTAAGAAGAAACAAGCATATGGTGTTAAAAATTAACACATATGGCTCCACGAACGAGTCATTTCTTCCTATGGATCATTTTCCATTTGAAAGACCTCTAACCGATGGAAGTGCTGGATTAGAGACCGAAATTCATGTTTCATTTACAGCAAACTATCTAGATTCTGAAGCAGAAACCACCAGTAAACCCAGACCACCATACCTCCACCACTATGCTTGACTGGTGGTACAGGATTCCATTATAAAATGCTGTGTTGATTTTACTCCACATTCGGTGCACTAAATATTTTGATAAAGAAAAGTCCGGTCATATTCAGATTCCAAATTATTCCATCCTGTTCAATAAATGATAAGTGTTTTTAATTCAGAGTAATTTTCATTTGAATGTTCTTTATTTGAGGCATCCATGTTTGTCAAAGAACACTACTGCCACCTACTGGTTTGTGACGTCACGGTGCGGTATCGGCTGTTGATCAAGTCCCAGTGC
>NW_015150737.1:660876-662485 GCF_000732505.1 Cyprinodon variegatus
TGCATTTATTTTAAGAAAAAATTACTTATCTAGATTTAGATTATTTGCAGTGTAGAAAAAGACAATGAATAATTTTTTGACTGGGCCCGATTCATAAAGCTTTAAAGAAAACTAAAGACCAGGTATTTCATTAATTCATGCAGCCATCTTCATCAGTGTGATTTCAAACCGATCCAGCTGCTACACTTACACTTTTTAGTCATTTCAGTAATAGTGAACTCTTAAAAACCACCAGATAAATCAGGTCACGTCTCCATAAATGAGTCCTGCTTCAGCTTTCAAAAACACTCTGAAGAAGTTCACAGCCTTCCCTCCCCTCTAGGGAAAACCATCAGCCACTCATTCGTCTCTGCAGCTCCGGATGTTTGTACTGAATAACAATTTGGACTTTTGTCAACCTGTCTGAATTAAAGAGGGGCTGAGTCACCGCTGGCGTCAGTCAGAGGATCGTCCTCTTCCATATTCAGGCCAGCAGCCTCGCCTTTCCTGCCACACAGGGGTTTTATTTTGTTTCCAACAGGAAACTGCAAGAACGACACATCTTGACATTTCTACTCAGAAACTGTCTTTAGCTGCTCTGTCCCAAAATGTTTTCAACCAACACAAGATAATAAACATGAATCTATCCAAGATGAATCAGATGAGCCCGTACTTTAAAGGGTTTCACTCACAGAAGGAAAGAAAATCCAAACCCAGCTTAATGTACGAAGGGTTAAGATGAACCGGCAAAGCTAATCTTTACACAATAGTTTGGAGAAATAAAGAAAAAAAAGCTTCAGGTTTATTTCCATCTGCACTCATGGATGACTCACACCATAATAACAAGGAGGCCCTGAAAACAGAACGAGAGGCCAGGTGACTGGATGGGTCTGATGGTGGGCGGAACCTTAATCAGATGCGGACAGTTGGGGTGTGGGCTGACGGTATTTCTATACGAAACCCAGAACAGGCTAATCAACCAGATAAAAACATATATAACTGGCATTCAAACCTCGACAATCACCACAATGAGTCACTTTCTTTCCAACCACACTGCAAAAATGATCTGGAATTAAGTAAAAATGTTTTAAATCAAGCGTATTTACCCTTAATTTGAGCAGGTAAATAAGATAGTTTGCCAATGGAACGAGTATTTTTACGCTTAAAATAACTTAATTAGATAATATGCACTTGAAATAAGACAATGCAATTGATTTTTCTTATTTCAAATGTAAATTGTCTTGTTCCTGTGGCAAAGTGTCTGATTTACCTCCTCAATTCAGGATAAAATGCACTTATTTTAAGAAAGAAATTACTTATTAAGATTTACATTTTTTGCAGTGCAAAGCTCCAACGACGAGCATGCATTAAAAACTGAGTGAGATTAAATATATCTAAAGGGGATAAAAGTGCCTTTATTTGAACTGCAGGATGATTTACTGATCAGTAGCACCAATAATAATGTTCCTGTTTGTTCTTGCGATCGGCGCATTAACGAGGTTTAGGATTAGGGCTGGAACAATTAATTGGATTAATCAATGATTGAAATAATTAGTTTCTAATTTAACTAATTTAGTAATGATTTAATCATCAACGGAAGTATAGAGACTCTAAAACGTTCCTTTAGCTG
>NW_015150737.1:663586-666999 GCF_000732505.1 Cyprinodon variegatus
CTGTAGGATATCCAAAGTAAAAAAAAAAAACTACAAATGTTAAAGAAATATTAAGAAGTTCAAACTGGGCTCGGATTTAAACTAAGATGAAAAGTTAACATCAACATTGTGACATCAGCAAAATATCAAAATCCAAACAAGGATTGTGTAACAACTGTAACAGGAACCAAAATACCAACTAGATGCCTTTAAGGTTAAAGTTTCTGTTGCGTATTTTGACTTTTTTTTCCTTTTTCTTACTCATCTGTTATGAAATTTTGAAATTTCCAAAACACTGCATGATGTCTTCCATCACAAAGTTACAATTTCCTAATCGTGCTTCATGTTTCTGTTCTGATTGGGGTTTCCCAACGTAACGGGAAGGCTAACCATTCAAAAAAATGTGACGGAAACGCAGCGTAACAGAATAAAACTTCCCCATTAAGGCCTAACAGTCAGTTTAGGTTTAAATAGGTTAGAGTCAATTTAAACAGAAAGATGTGCTTTCCATCATCATTTACCCTGTGATTCTACAGCTTTATTATTATTAATACAGGTACAGTCTTTACCTTTTCTTCAAAGAGTGGTGATCTGGGATATTTTAACCCACTGACTGAAACACAGCAGGATTTGGACCCAAAAACTTTTTTCATGAGCTTTTTGATTGACAGCAGCCTTCAAACAAAAATGCAATTCAGTTACTGAACGCTTGAGGCTCATTTCTCTGATTCTTTAGCCTGGAGGCCAGAGAGAAAAGCAGTTAAATGTTTCAAAAATTGAATTCCAAGTAATTTGTATTTTCCTTTGTTTTCAGGAGGTAAAAAGCACAGTTTGGAATAAAAGGATTAATGGTTAAAAAAAGAAAAATAAATCAATTTTCTTATTTTAAGTGCAAATATATTGTGTTTTTTGACAGATCAGTTAATTTTCCTGTTTAAATCAAAGGAAAAACACTTGTTTTAAGAATTTGCACTTATCTTTAAATCTGTTTTTTTTTTTATTTCCAGTGTATAATTTGGTTCACATTATTGCAGTACGAAAACTGTAGGAGCCCTACACTGGAAAAACGATCTAGAAATAAGTAAAAATTTCTCAAAATAAGTGAATTTACCCTTAATTTGAGTAGGTAAATCAGATGATTTGCCAATTGAATCAGTATTTTTACTCTTAGAATAAGGTATTTAGATAAAATGCACTTGAAATAAGACAATGTTATAGTTTTTTCTTATTTTAAATGTAAATTTTCTTGTTCCATTGGCAAAATATGTCTTTTACCTTCTAAATTCAAAAACAAATGCAATTATTTTAAGAAATAGTGACTTATCTAGATTTAGATTTTTTTCCAGTGTACAAAAAATGTTACACTGAAAAAATGGAAATCTAAATAAGTGCATTTGTTCTTGAATTGAGGAGCTAAGTGAGACACTTTGCCAACAGAACAAGACAATTTACATTTAAAATAAGAAAAAGCACCTGCATAGTCTTATTACTGGTGCATATTATCTAATTATCTTATTTAAAGAGTAAAAATACTCACTCCATTGGCAAATCATCCCATTTACCTACTAAATTTAAAGGTAAATACACTTGATTTAAGAAATTTTTACTTATTTCTAGATTATTTTTGCATATTAAGACATACTCCTTTACAAAAGTTACTGGGGCTGCAAGACGGCTTGTTCTGCACCTGAATATGTGCATAAAGAGAGAAACTGGTGAACTTTCCAGATCCCAATTACATGCTGATATAAATATAAAGATTTTTTTAAGCTAAATTTACATAAATAGGTAGAATTCCCCCTAAATGAAAGCTTAGCATCTCATTTAAATGTGGGAAAGCAGAGACACGCTGTCTGCTTGGCAGCTGCCATCAAATTTGAATTAGGAACATAGTTTGACCTTAGTTTGACTAAATTTACTGCAAACATTTCCCAGGCTTTAATAGATATTTAAGAAACTCAAAATTAAAGTGGTTAACAGAGATAAACCCTGCTGTCCTACTAACTTCTGCTAACCTTCCTCAGAGGCAGGCTGCCTCACTAAAGTAACAAAAATAAATGCTACCATGTAACATTACGGAAGATTAGCTGTTTATTGCTTTTAATGTGGAAAATCGACAGGGATCTATGAGCAGATATGATGGTTTGAACATTAGATCGAACTGCATGTAGTAAAGACAAAGTGGGGCATCATTTAGAAGATTTCTGCAGACATTAAACTTCCTGTATGTCCGCAAAAAATCGGAGACTTAAAGAAACAGTTAGCAACCCTGGTGTTAAAATAATGTAATTTTAACTTGACATCATACTGATGTTAGACTTGGGCAACAAAAGAAATTAAACTATTCTCCAAAAACAATTCCACGAACCGCTAAAGGAATTATTAACTTCAAAAGCCGCCTATTTTAATCCATTTCTGGATCTACGTCTGCAAAAGATCGTTTTTGAAAAATCCAGCAACATGTCTACAAACCTTTTAAACCTACGTACTAAAAAAAGGCAGAAGTCAGAGAATAACAATAAAATAAAAGTTTAATTCAACAGATGACGGCTCTAAAACAGCTGTTTGGTAAAAAATAAACAATTTAGGTCTGAATTATTGAGCGGAAAACTACAAGTAAAGCTTAAGATTGGAAGGGCTAAAGTTAGCTGTAGTTATAGGTTTCTACCACCAGATGTCACTCTACAGCTGAAGTTAAACCTTTAAGATTTGGAGGAAATATAGAGTTATGAGATTAAAATGATGAAAAATCTCAAATTAAGAAAAAAAATCTGCTTTAATTAATAAGTTCCTGGTAAATAATCAGGTTTTGGATTTTTTTTTATATTAATGGCAGCTTCCTCTTTAACTTAGTGCCGCTCTGCTGCTTCTGCTAAACAAACAAACAAACAAAAAAAAGAAAAATCACTTTCATTGTCAAAAAAAAAAAAAACCCGTCTGAGAGTGAGACAGAAAGCAGAGACCTGAGATGAAATCAGGTTTTTCCAGCTACCGCAGAGATTCTGTGGCTTTCCCCTCTGACTCTACCTGGGCTTTTTAGTCTAAACCAGAGCAGGAGAAGAATATCACAGCCTGCTGAAACCCGACGACAGTGAATCACTCCTGCTTTTTATGATCAAACAGACGCCTCTCATTTGTTCCAGAAACGGAGCAGCTCAGCCTCTGACTCTCTCCGACCACAGAGAAGCTCGCAGCTCTCTAACCCACTTACTGCCTCTCAGATCTCACTTTCAGCCTCTCACTTTTTTATCTGATCGGGTCGAAGCATCTCCTCCTTTATACTGTATATAACTTCCAAAACATGCGTTGAAAATAAACGCCTTCATCGGCAGCCGGGGCTCAGTCAGATTACATACACTGCAAAAAAGATCTATAAATAAGTAAAAACGTCTTAAATTAAGTGTATTTATCCTTATTCTAAGTAGGTAAATGAG
>NW_015150737.1:667384-670365 GCF_000732505.1 Cyprinodon variegatus
AAGTGCATATTATCTAATTATCTTATTCTAAGGGTAAAAATACTAATTCCATTGGCAAATTATCAAATTTACCTGTTCAAATACACTTAATTTAATACATTTTTACTTATTTCTAGATAATTTTTGCAGTAAACTTCCTTGTTTTCACTCATTGCAAATAATGACTTCCCTTAAATATGTGAAAGATAAGAGTCAAAGCTACGTTATAATTGTGCAATAATTACAGACAGAACAAGAATTTGAGTTTTAAAGTTGCTCAAATGAACCAAACTGATCCTAATTTGACATTTTTAGTATTCATTATCAAACTATGTTTCTATAATATCTACCTCATTATTTGAGTTTTTCCTTTGCCTCTTTTAAGTTTTGTTTTTAATTCATAACTTGGATGTTTTATCTTCTTTTTTCCGTCCTTATGACTAAATATCTGCAGCTCAGGACATGTCTGGTGTCTTAGAAATGAAAAGTTAAACGCATAAAGCCTGGAGGATCTTCTCTGAAGGCGCGGTGGACCGTTACTTACCCACAATCGGGCGCCGGGCACCATCTGCAGTCCGGGTCAGAGGCGAGGCACCTCCTCAGCAGGAACTCCTCGTACTTGTCCAGCAGGGCGGCGTCGTCCAGGATGTCGGCCACCTGCCGCGGGGCCAGCCTCTCGGCGCACTCGGGGCAGCTGAGCTGGACGCGGCTCTCGGTGATCTCGATGCGGAGGTACTGCCGCAGGCAGCAGAGGCAGGAGCGGTGGCTGCAGCCCAGCAGCTCGGGCAGCTGCTCGGCGGGCTGGCGCACCAGGCACAGCGGGCACTCCAGGAGGTTGGGTTCCCCGGATGCGGCGGCTCCACCGAGGGACGGCTGGCTGGAGGAGAGCGGCTTGGAGGGGGTGCTGGAGGCTGCATTTGTAGCTGCTGTGGTGGTCGTGGCGGAGGCTGCGGTTGGCGTTGAACTCAAGGCTGAAGGCAGCGGCTGATGATGATGAGTTAAAGGAGTGGCCGCTCCTCCTTTGGGGCCCCTTCCACTCCGAGAGCCCCTCTTGCTGTGGAAGAGGCTGTGGAAGGAGATACGGCCCTGGCGTTTCCCAGCTGCTCGGCACTTAGGGTTGGGAACGCCGCTGACTGATGAATGAGGAGACTCAGAGCCCTTTTCTGAGCCCATTTTCCTTTTTTTATTCCTCTTTAAACTTCCCACAAATGGACACAGAGTCCGGTATGTTCCCTGGTAGAGCTGAAGTGAAAGTGTTTTCAGGCTCAGACTCTTAAGAAACTCCTCCTCGTGCTTTCATGACAAACATTATCAGGAAAGGGCAGAGAGAGATAACACAAACAGAAATTGAAAGGAGTGACGCAAGTGAAGCCTGGAAAAAAAAAAAAATTCCCTTCAGCTGCCTCTGTCTCTCAGACCGACCGTCTAAAGTTTCACAAAGAGAGAAGAGAGGAAGAGAAAAGCTCTATTTCAAAAAAACAAAGTCAGCTTCATTCAGTCACACCTACAAAAACACAGAGCCATAAAAATCCTGAAAATCCCCAGCTTGATGGATGTATCTCCTCTGGAATGGATCTTTGTGTCCTCTCTGCCGAGTCCAGGGCGTCTGATCCTCTCCTGCTGCTGTTGCTGAATGCCGGCTTCTCTGAACGCTCCTCTCTGTTGGAGAGAAAGAGGGCAGGAAGTTAACACAAAGAGCATGCTCAGTATGACACACGCCTCCTCTCCCTCCCTGCTTCTTCTGGCTCCTCCTCAGTTTCAGTTTTTGTGTGTATGTGTGTGTGTGCATCTGAACTAATTGCATATCAGCTCTGATGGACATAAACACATGGCGTGCTGTTAGACGGCACGCGCAAAGAACCAAAACCCATCTCTGGAGCAAAGTCTGCAGGATGAGACGAGTTGAAACCTCCGGCTGAACACATGACATCATCCTCTGCTCCAACCAATCGCTGCCTTCAAACAGTCTCCCTCTCTACCACGCTGAGCACCACGAGCTCTTCCTCCACTTCACGCTGTGCGGATACTGCCGTCACCATGGCAACGCTCACTACAAGGATTCAAAACAGCGAGTTTCAACCTGACAGCTTTGTGTACGACGATAACAAGAAGACAAACCCATAAACTGGTTAATAGAGTCAGACGTTCACTAGAGACACCTAGAAAGGTGCTTTAATTAAATCAATCACAGATGCAGCTGCAAGAAAGATATGACATCAACCTCTCCATCCCCTTTTTGGCTTTTTGCCTATTTTATAAAATTATAACCTATAATTTAGATGTTTTTAAGTATCATGATATGAGATGAATCTGCAAAAAAATGTCCTTTTCTATAACACCTTCCTTGTTATGCTGCCCTAAAAAGCTCTGGTGAAACTAATCACCTTCTAAAGTCACATAATTAAACAAATCAAAACCACCTGTATGTGATCCAAGCGCCATGTTGTTCAGTATGAACGAAGGTTTTTCTAAAAGGCTGCAATGCCACTAAAGAAGAGTAACTAAGAGACAAAGTTGAGGAGAAGTAGGAGTCAGGGCGGAGTTATAAAAATTATGAAAAGTCTGTGATTTGCCCTCAGAGCTAAAACCCTCAACCTTGAAGGAAAACATGAAACAACAAACATACAGACGAAGGACGTAGGGCATCAATCAGAGAGACAGCACAGAGGCCAAAGGTAACCCTGAGAGCTCCTGGTGGATCTGTCCAATTATTTTATTTTATTGATTCATCAGATAACCAAAGGTTACTTACAGAAAAGCTTTTACGAAATTAATCCATGTGACGCTGAAACTCTTCTACTTGAGGAGTCGTGGATAGAACATATTGATGAAAAATCTTACATGCAAAATGTTTACTTAATTTTTATAATTTCAGGTTATCCTGAGCTAGCTCTATAGTTATGCTGCTATAGGCTAAGAATGCTGGAGGACATAGGGTCCGCTCTTTCATCATTCTATCTCTATTCTCTCACTCTGCAGAATCTGTTAGTTCAATCTCTAAC